>NW_007726241.1:851879-1014349 GCF_000696425.1 Galeopterus variegatus
GTCATCTCCTCCCACATCCCCCTTGGACCAGTCTCCAGAGATGTGGATGCAAGGGCAGTCCCCAAAGTATCAGGTGGAGCCCCCAGCTACGCAGACACAGCCCAGGGGTGGGGTGGGGTGGGGTGGGTGGGGAGGGGAGAGATACAGCAGTGGCCAAACGCTGGGGCTGGGGAGGGGCTGACCACTGCCTTCCATGCACTTAGAGTCTGGCCAGGGAGACAGACTAAATAAATCCTCAACCAACCAGGGTACATTTCAATTTTATGCAAGTTTATTCTTAATCAAGGTATTTGATAAACTCATTGCTAACTGTGATTTTTGTAAATGTGTAAGTATTTACATGTAAACAAATACTAAAAAATCCTTGTCGGATCATATATTGTGATTTTGGTTTCAAAAAATTGATTAACATACAGACTGTGAACTTTCTAGGTACTCTATTGAGATAGGAAGATATAGTCTATAAATCCTGTATATAGTTACTTTTTTTTTTCCCATCACTGAGTTATGACTTCACCTCTAATTATGTTTGATTTTTTTTTTTCCTCATGACATCTGGTCTCTGCTCCTTCCACTCATTTGTGAATGTGGCACATTTGGAAAATGGTACCCAAGTGCTTTCAAGCACAAATGTACTTGAATGCAGAATTCTCGGAATGCACAGAGACTTCTGACTTCGTGCTTAGTGGTTTCAGCATGTCTTTATGCTGTTTTATTGTCTGAAACTTGAGCACGCCAATAGTCTATGAGAGAACAAATCAGTATGAAACATTGGTCATTGATAAACTCTGCTTCTGGGTTCTCAGTGTCGCAGGTGGCGAGCTGTTTGACTTCTTAGCTGAGAAGGAATCTTTGACTGAAGAGGAAGCAACTGAATTTCTCAAACAAATTCTTAATGGTGTTTACTACCTGCACTCCCTTCAGATTGCCCACTTTGATCTTAAGGTACGTTGCTGAGGGTAAGCCAGATGGAAGCTTATGCAGAGCACAGCCTTGGTGGTTTGTTTGCTAAGACAAATTAAGGCAGCTGAAAGAAATCCTTTTTTTTTTTTCTTCTTTCTGTATGGGTTTAACAAATGGAATTATCAATATAAATCAGCAAACATAATACATTCCCCCTGCTGGGATGCCTAACCTTATTGTGGGATAGAGGATTAAGATTAGTGATTAATATTCTGGAATCCTTGGGGAAGAATTAAGGGGTCTTACCAGCCAGGTCTTTTAGCAAGGGGGCTGCTCTTGGTTGCTGGGGCATTTTCAGCCTGGAGTGGGTAGGGCACAGTTTCCATCCTCCTGTGGCTCTGGGCATGCTAAGATGGAAGGTATCGTGAGCTGTACTCTCCTCTTGATGCAAAGGTGTGTGGGCCTGACTCTGTCACCGGTAATCAAGCAAGTCAAATTCTGAGACTGGCTAATCAAGGTCTTTGCCTGGCTGCAGGCAAGGCATTATGGGAGATGAAAGGCATGTAAGTCACACTCCCAGCTGCCACAGAGGTATGGTCTCTTTGGGAAAGGAAGACATCCACAGGAGCAACAGAAAGCAGCAGTGTTAGATTCAAGTTCCAGTTCAAGACAGCGAGAAGAGATGTGTCAAAGCGGCATGTGCTTGATTGCCAAGTGCATGAGTCAGATCACTGGAGCTCGGATAAGATTTCAGAGGGGGGAGCATTTCCCCCACACTTATCACAGCAGAGCTGTCGAGGCCCCATTTGGACCCCCACACTCACTAATATACACTCCAAAGGCAGCTTGCTCATGCAGCCACCCATGGCTCTTGTTTCTGGCTCTGGGAGCTGGAAGTGCCGAAGAGTACATGCCCACAGAAGCAGCTCTTGGCAGTGGAGGATGGGGAGGTGGTGGATAAAGACCCAGCCCCCCGCTTCGTCAGTTGGAGTGACTCGTGAGTTCTACTCCTCCCCCCAAGTTCCCCAGGAGAATTGCTCTGCATTTACCCTCTCCCTGGCAAGACACCTCGTGCCAGACTCCTCCTGCTTCCTGTGTCCCACGTAAACCGCTTGCACCCAAATCCTTGTCTCAGGCCTGCTTCTGGGAGAACCTGAACCAAGATGTGTATGTTTCCTGGTCTCTTTCAACTACTCTTTCCTCCATATTATTTGGTCATTTTTTAGGAGAGGAGAAGAATATTGTCATCATGTCCTCAGCGTAACATACCATCACTTTTTATTTCTCTCTCTCTTTCTTAAGCCTGAGAACATAATGCTTTTGGATAGAAATGTCCCCAAACCTCGGATCAAGATCATCGACTTTGGGTTGGCCCATAAAATCGACTTTGGAAATGAATTCAAAAACATATTTGGGACGCCAGAGTTTGTTGGTAAGTTTCTTTGCTTCTGTGGTTATTCAGGTCTCATAAATGTTATACTGGCAAAACTTTCCCTGCTGTAAGATCATTTCTCGGGTACGTGTCTCTGGTTGTCACATGAAGATGGAACCTGCTAGTTTGCTTCCTTACCAAGGAGCTCAATGAGTGTTTATTTCCTCTTAGCTCCTGAGATAGTCAACTACGAACCTCTCGGTCTTGAGGCGGATATGTGGTAAGGAGCGTGGCCCTGGTGGTGGTATCTTTTCTATTTATTTTACTATTCTCCTGACATGTTTTTTTTCTTTTGTTTTTGTGTCTAGGAGTATCGGGGTAATAACCTATATTCTGTAAGTAACAAAATCCACACTCGTGTTCTTTCCTTTTCTTTGAGACCGTACGTTTAATTAACCATTAAATGTGCTGTGTTGATCTCCTCAGCTTATGCACGCTTTTTATGTAAACATATTCATTTTACACCCCCAAAACATGTTTAGTTTATACTAATTAAACATTTTCTCCTAATTCAAAGTGAGCCATCAGAAACTGTAGCAGCATAATCACGGAAAGAAAGCAAGACTGTCCATCATTGTTGAGAAAACAGGGAAAAGGGTTTTCCAACTATTACATGCTGTTCCAAATTACCTTTTTAAATGAATCCTTTGCATTAAGCTGAAGCTTTCGTTTATGACAAGTAAATGTCCTATGAAGTATAATTGAGCCCTAACAGTCACCGCCCAAGTACCAGATGCTGATCGTATTCTCCACTCCTCTTAGCAGATGTTGTAGGAACAAAATGACAACGCAGGGGGTCGCATTAATGTCTGTGTCCACTTTTTTTCACAGCCTAAGTGGAGCCTCCCCATTTCTTGGAGACAGTAAGCAGGAAACATTAGCAAATGTGTCCGCTGTCAACTATGAATTTGAGGAAGAATACTTCAGTAATACCAGCGCCCTAGCCAAAGATTTCATACGAAGACTTCTGGTCAAGGATCCAAAGTAAGTGTCACTAGTTCTGAAAGGTGCCCAGCTGTGGCCTCAGCTAGCCAAAGGCCCACACCTGTTCCGTTCATGCAGCCACATTTATCAGATTGATTGTTCCACGTGCCAAAGGAAAGCATGTTGTATGAAATGCTTTAGAAAGTGCACTTGGGGCCCTTTGCACAGTCAGTCCCTGCAGGCACAATGAAATAATCACAAAAAGACCAATGTCGTTTTGTGCTTTCTTCCAAGAAGCAGGCCCTGAACTGCATTTTCCAGGGTGTTTGCTTGGTAGGTCCAACAGGCACCGAAACAAACCTCTTGTTTGCTGCTGTGGTCATGGCATTTTTTTTCTTTCCCTTTTCCCTTCCCCCAAAGGAAGAGAATGACAATTCAGGATAGTTTGCAGCATCCCTGGATCAAGGTAAGTTGCATATTGTGTTGCTGTTTAAATCATTTTATTTTATTTTTTTGGTGGCTGGCCAGTACAGGGATTAAACCCCGGATCTTGGTGTTATCAGCACCATGCTGTAACCACCCAAGAAATTGGCCTGGCCTGTTTAAATCACTTTCTAAGTGATTGGCTTGGGTGTCTTGGAATTCATGCCCTAGGATATGACTAGTCACTATGGATTTTAACCACGGGTCATACACCTGGAGTATTATGTTTACTATTTGTGTCATATAGTAAGAGAAACTGACAGATTAGAGTGAATCCTAGTAATCCCAGAGGTGGAGGGAGCAGAATAAGCTATCATGGAACAGAACTGTAAAAGGTCAACTCTGCTAAACAGCCATGCTTAGTTTAACGTGTGGGGTGATGGCTCAAACAATATTTTTTAAAAATTCAAATTAATTTCCTGCATGTAAGTATCATATCAAATCCAGATTTCCAGCTTCTCTTGAAAAATATGAAGATCTACCAACACTAAGCCCACATTGCACAGGGACACAGGAATGACAGTACTGCCTTTGCATCAGGGCACACGGGCACCCGTGGGCACATGATGCCTTTATATTCCCTGCCTGGCCCTTTCACTACTTGGGTTAAAGAAACTGAAGTTTTTTCAGGCTAAAACAGGAAGGACAAAGGGTGGGGCAATGAGATAGTCACAGACAAAATCATGGAACAGTGAGTGGGCATTACAGAGGTAGGTTTGGGGGTGAGTAGAGAACTCTTTGCTTGTGCGAGCTCCCAACAGTTGCCCGGGCTGCCCTAGAAGGCAACAGTGTCCCCTTCTCAGAAGTAGAGCCCAGTAGCTAAATGCATCTAGTGAAAAAGATGCAGTAGAAGGCACTCTAATGCTGTCAGGCAGGCGGGATATGCCTACCACTGAGGTTTCTCCCAGCTCTAAATTACTTGATGCTTCCCAAGTGTGGATACCTTATAACGTGGCCTTGCCATGAATCTTGGCCATTCCCAACCTATCAGTGTGGAAGGTTGTAATGCAGTTTGGCTGCAAGCTCACCTTCTCCCCAAGACCAGTCGTTATGCATCACATCAAGCCCTCAGCCATAAGAGTTAGCCTACCGAGACTTCGTTTCTAGATTTTGCATGCTATCTCAAAGTGTTCTGGTATTTTAGTAAAGTGAATGTGTAAGCATCCCGAATAGCGAGAGGTTTCAGAAAGTTGTCATATAATACATGTCTGTAATTTGAGAGCTCTAAATGTTTTTTTCTTGGACTTTCATTTAGCCTAAAGATACTCAACAAGCCCTTAGTAGAAAAGCATCAGCAGTAAACATGGAAAAATTCAAGAAGTTTGCAGCCCGGAAAAAATGGAAAGTAAGATTGTTTGACATGGTGGGATTAACAAATTCTGTTTCCTCTGTAGAGTTCTGTCTGGTCAGGCTTATCTCTTCTGATACTAGCAATGTGGAAAATACATCCTCTTTTCTTTCTTTTTTTTTTTTATTCACTCTGTAATCTTCTGTACCATTACTGTATTTTCAAAGACAAGCAAAAACAATATTTTAGTCCTATTTAACTTATACTTTCAAATGTAATTTTGCATTTTTTATCATTCCCAAGGCAAAATGTTTATCAGCACAATAAAATTATAGTGAAGATTGTTTCTAATACAATAAGCCACATTTTAAATAAATGTGTTCTTTGTGGTAGGCAGCATGGCGTTATGTTTATACCGGAACTTGTGTAAATAGTTCTCTAAATCCAGCCTTTGTCTGTGTCTGTACCGTTGTCTTGATTTCTAAGACCTTTAGAATTCCTGATGCTAATACTATCCAACCTGCTTGTGAAATTGCCCACCCTCGAAGAATGCGTGCTGTCAGCAGTGAATAATATCTTGGAACTTTGTCATTTGTACTGATTTGAGTATTGTCACATAAACTGTCTCTCCTCTCCCCCCTTTTTTCTCCCGCACTCCCCACCCCCGCCTCCCCTTTTTTTTTTAAGCAATCGGTTCGCTTGATATCACTGTGCCAGAGACTGTCCAGGTCATTCTTGTCCAGGAGTAACGTGAGTGTTGCCAGAAGCGATGATACTCTGGTAAGCAAGCCTGTTTGCCTGGGTGAGCTGCTTTATTAGCACTGTGTGTTTAGACGGTTTAAGTTGTTCTGTTTATTCAACAACACAGAAAACCCCAAGTCGTGGAAATGTCAGGCCTGTTCTTACTTCTCTCGAGGTAGGGGGTTGGGGTGGGTGATCTGAGATACCCTATTGCTGCTTTCCTCCTTTTGCCTCTTTGTTTTCAATGGTGCTCTTCCCACTCCCACCCCCACTACCTCCCTGATGTCACGCTCAGACACTGTCACACACACTGTCACACACACACACACTCAGTTTGGTAAAAGAAAGGCTAGCCAGTAGAAGAGGAAAGTGCTTATTCTAATTTGTATGAACTAAACTGAGAGCCCCCTCTTGCCTCTGATACAAGAGAATCTTGGACCCTGCTAGTACAAAAGCCACAGACAGCCCCGCCCTGTTCCTTCTGCCCCCCCCCCCCCCAGATCAGCAGGGAAATGCAGTGCATCTCATGGTAGACCAGAAGGCTAAACCCACTTGTTATTGGCATCGTGTTGTCTGCCCGAGGTCCTTGAGAACAACTCCACAGTTTTTTTCCCCTAATCCAAACTGAAACCTAATCACAGATTAGCTCTTCTGATATGACTGGACTCATCTGAATTCAGCAAGACTTTCTCCTGACAGTCAGACAGCAGGGTTTTGTTAACTGTGGAGGTACAGGAGACTCCAGAGAAAGGCAGACGGCGAAGTCGTGTGGGAACTACCCTGCCCCAGTAACTGAATAGCCAGCGTTTCCTGGGTGACAGCCAGGGCTCCAAGCGGGGGGATCACACATCAGCAGACACCAGCTCTCTTTTTCTTTCCCTGAAGCCAGTAGCTTCACTGAGACTCCAGGTCTAGCTTTGTGGAGTGAAAAAAGATAGGAGATATTTAAAAAAAAAAAAAGCAAGAAATCAGAGAGAAGCTAGTTAGGGAGAGAAGGGTGAGACAGAAGAGGTAGACTTAGTTTGGGAATAGTTTGAGGGTGGCAGTGGAGCCAGAGAAGAGATAAAAACTATCTAAGTAAGATAATGAGAATGATTACAGATTGCAAATTACAATCATCCTGAATAATCGGTTGGAAGGAAACAGTGTGTCACAGCGAAGAGTTTAGGGTGAGAGAGGGACCGAGGACTGTAGGACCTCCAGGTGGGGAGCTGCCCACCCCGAGATCGGATTCCCTCGTCATCTCCGCGTTAGCAATCCGCTTCATTCCTTCCATTCTCTGCATTTCTCTTGACTTTCATCTTTATGCACGTATCTCTTAGTCATCTTAGTCATTTGGATTGTGATAGAAAAGCAAAACTAATGGCATTCTTAAACATGTATTCTATGCAAATATTGTTAAAAATCCTCATGGAGTTTGGATTCAGATCTATAGAGAAGAGAAAGCAGAGGTCAGAGAAATGCTTTCTCCGTTCTGCTCCTACAAGCAGAGATTCAGCCTCTGTAGGTACTTTTTGAGATTTTTCAATTTCAGTAGCTGTACCTCTGTATGTATAAGTACAGAAATTTGGTGGGATTTTCCTAGATTATTCCTTGGTTTTAATGTACTGTATTTTGGAAATATCCTGTAAGAAAACTTTGACGAAGTGGCAAAGACTTGATAAACTTGTTCAATATTATCTAATTTTTTTTTCCTTTATAACTAGAGATGCATTTATTTTCCTTTTTCTGGCATTTATTTTTACATTTTTCCCCATTTAGGGCCTTTTTTTTTTTTAATAATTATGGCCAGCGTTCAGAGAATTTTGCCATGTTATTCTATACCCAGCAAAGAAAGAAATTTAAGTGATTAAATCATGACAGTTCTGTAAGTGGAAAAATTACAAATTGGTAGTATCTTGTTCAAAGATATCATTTCCTTGGTTCCATGGTGTTTGTTTTTTTCTTATCCAGGAAAAGAATCTGTCTTACACCTGAAATTTTCCAGTGTTTCTGGGGCTATATTTTGATAGATTGTTAAGATAAAATGCAAAGGTTTATATTTGTCATCTTCATTGTTTGAAATCTGATCTTGAAAGCTGTTTGCTGTCTGGGTTATAATGCAGGTGACATTAAGGTTCAGGTAAATAGTAGATAGTGTTAATCTGCAGCATTGAAAGAGCAAATAGTAACCTCCTCGTTCCCTCCATGACCTTGTGCATTTGGGGACTAAGTGGCTTACTTTCCTTTGAATGCCCCTTTTGACAAAGTAGCACTGATTTCATTTATGTTGACAAGAAGATCGTGGCCAGCAAGCTAACTCTGTTCATCTGCTCTGTCTCCCTCAAGGATGAGGAAGACTCCTTCGTGATGAAAGCCATCATCCATGCCATCAACGATGACAATGTCCCAGGCCTGCAGCACCTTCTGGGTTCATTGTCCAGCTACGATGTTAACCAGCCCAACAAGGTCTGATTTTTTTCTGCCAGGGGTAATGGAGGGGTGGTTCACAGTGACTGTGTATCTCCAAGTCCAAGGTGGAAAGACCCCACCTGCTTCCCCATTCTGCAGTCCAGTTGGAAACTCCATACTGTGGGAGAAATCACTTCTGTTTAGAGAGTGATTTGAGTTACAAATAAGGTGTTTTTGCATTGAGGGCTTTTTTTTATTCACTTTATTGTACCACTACCCATGAAATTTTAGATCTACTCATGCTGCAAATGACAGTGTCACTTTTGATTGTGAATCCGGAAGAGGAAGGCTGTTAGGTCCTTCTGTCTGTCTTCTGTTCCTGTTCTGCAGCAGTAGCCTCTTGTCTGTTGAGACGTGGGAACTTGTGTGGGAATTTGGGCTTTTCGTTTCCTGCCAAACCTGAAAAATAGGTTTTTTTTTTTTCCTCTCTCACCTGTTCCAGCATGGGACACCGCCGTTACTCATCGCTGCAGGCTGTGGGAATATTCAGATACTCCAGCTGCTCATTAAAAGAGGCTCAAGAATTGATGTCCAGGATAAGGTCACAATTCTGATTTATCTCAAATGAATTAATTCTTTAATTACTTCGAAATGTTTCCTAATCATAGGGGTAACAAAAAAAAAAGAGGAGAAAAATGTGTCTTAATTCATTTCTCAGTTTCCTGTTAAGAAAGATGAACTGTTTAAATATCCAGGTACAATCATACACACATGTTGGAAAAAGGCACACATTTTTCTCCCCCTTGGCTCTGTTGCTTGCCCTCAGCATTTCTTTGCACACTACCCCAGATTTTACTCCTCACTGTTCACATTTACTCAGTGGTGTTAGATGTCACATTTGGAAACGTTTTCATTACCTAATTTGTCTCATCAGAAATGCATTTGCCTGCCTGTTTATCAAGGCAACCAAGTAAGGAGGATACACATGAGGTGTAAATCGCATTAGAAGTGCAGGCACAAGGTGTAGATGGCCTTAGAAGTGCAGACGCAATTGAGTAACAGCTGACAGTCATTACAGTGGCTCTGTCATCAGCTTCTGTGGACTTTCAACAGAGCCATAAATAGACCAGATGTTGCCCTTTACAGTATAGGGATTTCTAATCAGAGGTTGAAATGAGGGTTTAAAAGAAGAAAAACAATTGTCTATTTTGAAATAATCTTAGATTCACAAAAAAGTAGTGGCAAAGATAGCACAGAGTTCCCTTATACTCTTCACCCGGCTGTCTCTGTTGTTAACATCTTACATAGCTATGGTACGATTGTCGAAAGCATAAGCATAAAATTGAATGAGAGTCTTATTCCTCTTGGAAGTTGCTCCTTTGGGGTTTGTCATCACGTACGAGGGGAAGTGATTCTGAGGGATGCGTGCATTCACATCTGTCAGCTCTGTAAAGGTTATTCCGCGTTGGTGTTTGTGCAGGCTGGATCCAATGCCATCTACTGGGCCTCTCGGCATGGCCATGTAGATACCTTGAAATTTCTCAATGAGAACAAATGCCCTTTGGATGTTAAAGACAAGGTAAGGCCACTTCTCTTCTTGTGAGGGACAGGAGCAAACAATAAAAGGATGCATTTGAGTGCTGTCGTGCCATGTGCATCAGGACCCAAATCTTCTTGCAGAGTTTTTTTTTTGTTTGTGTTTTGTTTTGCCTGTAGCTTAGTCTAGTATTAAATCTGCTTTAAGCTGAAATCTGCCAGGTAGTTGCCATAATAAGCAGGGAATGAATTATTGTCTCTGTAACACAAAAACTCAATGTTCTAGTAGAAAGACAACCAGAGAACTGAGTTCTGGTTCTCTTACTGACTTGCCTTGTGCTTTTAAGGAAATCTCTACCATTCTCTTCCTACTAGTAGACCAATTTGTCATGTTTAGTCAAGGCTGCTGTACACAGTTGCATGGGTTGTGTACTGCACCACATCTAAGGGATGATTTCACATCAAAGACATGTTTATTTTGGCAGTTTTCTGGCAGATGGCAAGAAAACTTTTTTTTTTTTTTTTAAAAGATGACCGGTAAGGGGATCTTAACCCTTGACTTGGTGTTGTCAGCACCACACTCAGCCAGTGAGCGAACTGGCCATCCCTATATGGGATCCGAACCCGGGACCTTGGTGTTATCAGCACCGCACTCTCCCGAGTGAGCCACGGGCCGGCCCAAGAAAACTTTTTTTAAAATTAGTTTATTCTGGCAATTTTTTGAGGCAGATATAGGTAAAGTGACTTGAGGGAGTTGTACCTGTTACTAATTCAGGGAAAGTTATGATACGGGCAGAGAGTGATGTTCTTTTTAAGTCTCTAAGAATATAAGAAGTAAGTTTTTAAGCAGAGTCAGGCAATGAAATGAGAAACTTAATAAATGAAACTGTACATTTAAATAAGTGCTAGATGATGAACCAACTATTAAGAAAAGGAGTTTTGTGTTTTTAAAAAATCAGACAGCCAGGAGTATCACTATATAAGGAAGATTGAGAACAGCCGTCATGGAAAAGGAAAACGCCTTCTCACTGGGTTGTTTGCACGTGGGAGTTTTATTACTAACAGGATGAGCCAGTTGTGCAGGTTTAACACTAGCCACGTGGTGGGCGCGCCACACCCCCAGGTCCCTGACCCAGGTCAATAAAAAGGCATCTGGCCTGGTGGGGTGGGTGCCACCAAAAGGAAGGACGTTGAACCAGGCATGCTTGGGAGTGGGCCTTGCATTCTAGTCCCCACAGCCTGCTCACAGAGATGGCTCTGAATCGTTGATTTTGCATTGGATTTGTTTATTTTGCAGTCTGGAGAGACAGCCCTTCATGTGGCAGCTCGCTACGGCCATGCTGATGTGGTTCAGTTACTGTGCAGCTTTGGCTCTAATCCCAATTTCCAGGACAAGGTGAGTCATAGTAGCCGGTGTCCTCACTTCCTTTTGCTCTCTGCCTGGTGTACAGTTAAGTCCTTTGGGGGTTTATTCAAATTAGGTTTCCTGTCTTCAGTTACAGAGCACAGGGACTCACACAGAAGCTCTAACGTGGTAGGAGCTAATGCCAAGAACAGTTCTGACACTTCATTCATCCATTTAATCCTCTTGGCAACCCTGTGAGGGGGTTTCTCATTCTACACGTGAGGAAACTGAGGCAGAGAAAGGTTCTGTAACTTGCTGAGGCTCACATAGCTCCTAAGTGGTGGAGCCCGGTCTTGAACCCACACAGTCTGGTTTGAGAGTCCATGTTTGTAACCACTACACTGTCACGGCCTCTCATCCATATGTGTCTCCTAATGCTGATCACGAAGACAAAGGCTTCCCGGTCCCGGTAGACCGCAAGGCCAGGCCTTTCCTTGACTTGCTAAAGCCTGGTTCTCTTGACTCCTTCCTCCCAAGCAGTAATACTGTCATGACTCTCCCTGGTGTCGTGGGCACTATAGAAACCTTGAGGCATCAGATTGTTAGAAGAATTCTTGCCCAGAGAATTGCCGTCCTGCTATTAATAGTTTCAGATGAAGTAAACAAAGCCACTTTTACAAGAAAGATGCTCTAATCTACCCACTCAGAAAAGATGAGCTGAGGGTTCCAGTGAGCTGCTGAGTCACTTGTCAGTCACGTGCTGAGACGGCCAAATGGCTTCAGCTCACTAGTGCTGAGGAAGGAAAACGGGCGAAGCAGAGACCTGGGGTCTGCCTCTCAGGGTCGTGGTCGCGCTTTCACATCCGTGCTTCCCTGTGATAGCGACCAGCTCTTTCCCTCCGCTGCCGTGGCTTGGCTTTGCTGCCAGGTCCGATCAGGACTCTCACCACGCTTGTCCTTTCTTTCACGTTGTGGCATTCTCCTCTGTGCACTTGTCTCCGTGGCCAGGAAGAAGAAACCCCCCTGCACTGTGCTGCCTGGCACGGCTATCATTCTGTGGCCAAAGTCCTTTGCAAAGCTGGCTGTAACGTGAACGTCAAGAACCGAGAAGGAGAGACGCCCCTCCTGACGGCCTCCGCCAGGGGCTACCACGACATCGTGGAGTGTCTGGCTGAACACGGAGCTGACCTGAATGCCTGCGACAAGGTGCTCGATGTGATCTGGGGGCTAGAGAAGGCACCAGACTCCTCAGTGTGTTTCCCTGAGATAACAAATGTGCACGCAGCGCACTGTGATTTCTCTTCTCTGTTCCAAAGGTTCTGTGAACTTTTCTAGCTTCTCTTCAATAATTAGCATTCGTTTGTGGCATGGAACAAAATTTATGAATTGGTCAAATGACTTTGGTCTCTATTTTTAGCCTTTTTAAAAAGCTTTGGAACAGGTACAGTGATGATCACTGAATCCAAGACAATCCTCAGTGAGGACTAAAATTGGGAATGCACTGTTAAGTTTCCGATAAACAAAGAAATAGGTGGTTTATTTACTTCCGTCATCTGCTATTTTGTAAAATCACAATTAACCACTCTTATTTGTTGGTAGTCTCAGTTCTAGACCAGGTGTTTCCTTTTTTAATCAAATGCAGCATTATCTGTTTTTACTGCAAACTTACACTTAAAATGAGGCTATGTTGCTATATATATCGTTAGGGGATATATATAGCAACAGTTGGGGATGCTGTTGTTAGTAACTGCCATTGTGAAGTATTTTCGTGGTACAGAGCAGTGGTTCTAGGTTGAGGTGACTTTGCCCCCAGGGTACATTTGATAATGTCTGAGACATTTTTTGGCTGTCACAGCTAGGAGTGGGGGTTGCTCCTGGTATCTAGTAGGCCGAGGCTGGTGGTGAGGCTAGCATCCTACAACTCATAGGACAGCCCCCACAACAGAGAATTTTCCAGCCTGAAATGCCCGTGTGCTCGGGTTGACACACCCTAGTTCAGGTAAGTCATAGAAATGTTTCAGAACTCTATTGAGCTCCTACAACACACACCTCTGTTCACCAGGGATCCTCTAATAGGTGGGATGAATTCCCAGGCTGGTTTTTTGTGGGATGTGAAGGTTAAGCATATTTTATCTACATCTCATTCATATAACAGCCCTTGAGCAAATTATTTCGCATTGCTTTCTCAGTTACTCCTGACATAAAATTAAATAATAGGCTCTCTACTTAGGAAGTTAGTAAAGATTGCTGGGCAAATGTTTTAAAAGAGTTTTTCACAGGCCATTAGAGACATTTACATGTGTCTTATAAATTCAGAGACAAAAAGAAGTGTAGCTTCTTTCTGACTGTACTGCCCAAGCCTGAATTAATCAAAATGATGGTCAGCTTAGGCTGGGATTATTCAGAGCGGAAGGGGTAAAGCCTCTCCCTGAGCCCAGAATAAAGTTTGATTTTTTTAATCCTCCTTTGGGCTTTGCAGTAGCGATCTTGTTACCAATTAAACTTTACCCAATGGCGGTAGGAAATATGGAGAGACCAGGGCCACATGCATAAGCAGAAAGCACTCATGGTCCCTGGGGTTTGTTTCCAGGATGGGCACATCGCCCTTCATCTTGCTGTGAGGCGGTGTCAGATGGAGGTCATCAAGGCTCTCCTCAGCCAAGGATGTTTCATCGATTTCCAAGACAGGCACGGCAATACCCCTCTCCACGTGGCCTGCAAAGATGGGAATGTGCCTATCGTGGTGGCCCTCTGTGAAGCAAACTGTAATTTGGACATCTCAAACAAGGTACGCATCGAGGAGAAGATTCCTACAGATTCCAGCCCTGTCTGTCCATCCACCTGCTTCTGGGTTGTGGCCAAGTTTCTATTTGCATCTCTTCATTGTTCAAAGTAAATGTTGCTCATATGGATGTGTTCCTTTTGATCGAGCTCTGCTATCTTAAGTCATATTTTACATGTGACTTTTGATTAATTTCCTAGAGTGACAAAAAATTATTACATTAACTGGTACTTCTCACCTAGCTTGACTTACCACTGGGTGTGTGTGTGTGTGTGTGTGCGTGTACAGCCTACAGGCGCACGTGCACACCTCCCCCTCCTCACCCACATGCACACTCTCGTAGAGGAATCAGAGAATGAGATACAAAAAATCGAGACATCTTTCTGGAGCACTAAGTCTTCAGGAAAATGCCTAATAATATTGTTATTTGATAAAGGCTCCTAGAACTATATTTCTCTTCCTAGCTCTCCCCATTGACAGTTTTAGGGTCAAAAGTTGCTTTTTTTGTGCTAAATAAATTTGGTAAAACCAAGGGGATGTTATCATTTGGTGAATAATAAAGAAATGAAAATAATTAATTGGGTGCTCCTAGGACCGTTAAAAAGACTTCTAAAACTTAGCTACCACTTTCCCTTTTCCCTGAATTCCATCTAGATTTTCATTACCAATTAAGATAGAAAGGTTGGATATTCGTGAGGTTTTATCCCTGTAACTTTATGAAAGGCAAACATTATTCTGTTATGATTATGTTAAAAACAAAGTCTAAGTGGAATTAATTTTTTAATTGCAGGAAATGTTTGCTTATAAATGCCATGTACAATCCCAGCAGGATTTTATTACGACTTGTTTGAGGTAAAAGAGTTAATATCTGAAACAGCTGGAAAATTATACTTCTATAGAAAAATTGTTCCCTTGCATATTGTGTGATTAACTCTGATGGAAATTGAAATTGGTAATCTTCACATCCCAGGATGTGAAAAGGCGACATCCTAGGTCCTAGCCATTAGCTGCTGGTTGCGTTCTCAGTTTATCCCGTTCTAATCGTTCCAAGTCAGTTACGTAAGTGGTTTAAGGGGAAAGCCAAATGGAAGGCTAAGGAGCATCAAGACCCTGGCTTTCCTTCTAGGATTCCTTCGATGACTCAAAAGCGGCTGCAGGGCACTTGTTTGATGGCCTTTAGCCTTGGACTTGGTATGTGCAGGCGGCCTCCTTGTGAAGGGAGAACAGGGGTTGCTGAGCATGTGATGGTGTTTGCCGTAACCTAAAACGGGAATGAACATTCTTCCTGGCTTCACTCCACCCTGAATTAGGATACTCTTTAAAAAATGCAGGATTATGACCCCAGACTTTCATGTGTAAAAACAACTGACTTATTTAATAAAAAAGGCTCTACATTTTTGCTATTGCAGATGGCCATGATTGTTCATGAATGCTGATGTAAACTTGCATTTTTACTATATATGGCACAGCAGTGGTACACAGAGGACGATCAATAGATGATTTTGTCCTTGAAGTGAGTTCTGCTCAAGCAAAAATGATCATTTCCCCAGTTTCCATCTCTTAGACTCAGAAGCACGAAGTTCAGACCCTTTACCCAGAGCCCATTTGGAGCAGAGTGTGCAGGTCGTTTGCCAGCTCTCCGTCACCGCACGTCAGACAGGCTCCCCCGGTGGCCTCCGAGGGAGATGATTAGCATGCCCTGACTTTGTAGATCTCACCCTTCTTCAGAAGGGTTGGGGTCACCCTTGTTTTTCTGTTGTTTTTGTTTTTGTTTTTTTAAGGAAAGACAATGGGGGCTCTAGAGGGAGCTTAAAAGAGGCACAGGAAAGTAAGAAAGTGGCATTTATTTCCCCACGACAGCACGTCCAGCTTTACACAGACTCAAAACCTGGTGTCAACGTGGATGTGTCATGGTGGCATCCACATTCCACAGGCTGACTAACACCCTCTCCCTGTGATGTTGTCTTGCCTTTTCCTTACTGGGTTCGATTCCCCAGAAATAAGAATGACCATTTATGTACCATCCCTGTCATCAGTATCTGACAAGACCTTGTCACTGTTTTTGATGTGCACTGCAGTGAAACAGACGTTTCTTCACTCTTAGTCTCCTGGTGTAAACACTAGGCGAGTGGCTGTTGCAGAGGACACGCAGGACGAAAGGCAGCAGACGACATGGAGTGTGTGGACTCTACCCGCGTGCTCCTTTCTGGGTTGTCGGTTCTTCTAAGCAAAGGCGGAGAAGGCATGTTGCATGCGCACGTGTGCAGGTGCACACACGCCTGGGAGTGTGAGAGAGCACTGCACGTCCCTTGGGTGCTCCTTGGTGACCTTCTCAGAAGCACCAGGCCAAGCATGGTGTGAGGAGCTCGTGGGCGCCGGAGTGGGTGGCTCTGCTCAGGCTGCTTTTAGACAGACACACCTTCATGAGTGTAAAAACACATTCAAATAGCAGCATCTCATGTCATCACTGCTGGGACAGAGCACAAGTGCCACAAGAAACACAAAAGTGACAAATGGAACCTTAAAGAAATCAGAGAAAGCTTGTCAGAGGTGCTCACTTAAGATGATCAGAACTTTGACAGATGAAAAATTGGGGAAGGCTGATTTCAGACTGAGGGAGGCAGGTGTGTCTGTTGGGGACTGTTGCTGACATGTGGGGGACGTGCGGTAGGTAATTGGGGAGGGAGGGGTCGGGGAAGGGAGAAAATAAAGCTGGAAAGACACATTGGGTCCGGATGGTGAAGGAGCTGGAATACAGTGTTAGGGAGTTCGGGTTTGGTGCTGTCCCAAATTGGGGGCCCTCCAGAGTGTCGATTCCCTCGTCCCTTCTCTTCGTCCCACTTCTCTTTATTTCTTCCTTCCTGTCTATAAAACTGCATGCATCTGTAGCCAGAGTTCTGTCTGCCGCACATCCACCTTCCAGACAGGTCATGCAGATCTTCAAAACCTTCCCTTTTTATTCTCATGTTAACTCAAGGATGTTTGAAAGTTTAATATCCACTTTCTAAATCACTGTAGAAGATGATAGTGGACAAACATGAACGTGGGCACAGATTGCGGCATTATTTACTTATTTATTTATCATTGTGATGAAACATAGATAACATAAGAATTTCCATTTTAAGGATTTTGAGTGCAGCATTATTTGTAATAACAAGGAATTGGAACTTCCTGAAGTGGCCACCTTTGGTGGGCTGGCTCGATAAAATATGACATAGCCATATATTGAATGTTAGTCAGACATCCAGAAGAATAGTAGATTTGGTTACAGGTATTTAAAAAGTATTCACAAGCTATTGTTAGATGAATAAAGGAAGTGACCGAGTAGAATGTAAAGTATGATCCCATCTTGGCTTTCTTAATTGTTTATTTCCCATTAAGGATTCCTGGGTAAGAGCTTGGAAGAAAATGCTTCACAGAGTTAAACAGGTGTACCTATGAGCAGGGCGTGTGGGGAGGGTGCGGACTTTTATTTTTTGACATATACCCTTCTGTATTGTTTGAGTATTTTAAATGAGCATATGTTAACTTCATAACAAAAACGATATTTACAAATAAATAGCATAAAGCAGAGATTCCTGAACTTTCTCAGTTAGCAGCAGTCTTAGTGTTTCAGTAATTTTTTCTCATAGTTCCTCTAGGGCAAAAGAAATGCCTAACAGTTCTGTTTATTGAATAGTTCAGTCCAGGCAACTTAGTATATATATTGGTGTCTTAATAGCTTAATAGCCGTTGATAAAGATAATACACGTAACGTGAAACAAGGCTAGTATTTTTATTTTGTTTTTACATAACTGTGATTACTTACCAAGGGACGTGTGTGCCTGTTGGGCACTGCACAACTTCTCAAACCTTGAACTTAGACTGGACAGCACCACCTGCATTTCCTGTTCCACAGTGGTTTTCTCAAGATACTTAATTCTTATCACAGCAGCTGCCAAAGCCCCCTGTGCAAAGATATGATATTATCGAAAGGAAGGCAGGACGATCTAATATTCAGACTCTGAACTGCCTCAAGCTAGTAGTTCACCTGGTGTCCAGGTGGTTCCATCAAAAACTAAAATATTGCTTCCCCCCCACCCCCACCCCCATGAATTCACTGCAGTTCCCTGACGTGGCTCAGCACACAGTTTGGAAACCACAGGCATTAAAAAAAAAAATGGTTCGCTTGTTCTTGAAATTTAAACTCATTAGAGTGTTTTCAGTAGCTGTCCTTCCATCTCTTCTTCCCTGGCTGTGTATAAATTTGAACTCTGCTGCAGATCTTGCTGGAACTTTGGGGCTCTCACGCCCTTGGCTCATCCCTCCTTTCTGCCAGCACAGCAGGAAACTTTATTTAGTTTGTGATAAGCCTCCGACTTTTTTATCCTTTGAAGTTGTATTTTGAAGTTACTCTTTTAACTGCACAATACTTGAAAACTGGCCAGCCTGCCTCAGGGGACAGCAAGTTTCTGGAGCAGTGAGGCAGTGCCTCCTAGTTCTGTCTGGTGGACCCCGGGTCCCTTCCAGCATGCTGTCTCCCTGGGACACACTCCCTCAGCGTTACCCGCAGCAGCAGTCCTGAGAACACTCTCTCTGGTCTTTTTTTTCCTCCTCCCAGTATGGACGAACGCCTCTACACCTTGCAGCCAACAACGGGGTCCTGGATGTGGTGAGGTACCTGTGTGTGATGGGAGCCAATGTGGAGGCGCTGACCTCGGTGAGTACAGGACAGGGCTCTTGGAAACTGCTCGTGCCTCAGGGCAGGGGGAAAGGCGTGGCTTGGCACCTGCGTTCTGCAGCAGACCAGCTGCCTTTGAGCCCTAACTCCTCCACTGCAGCTCCGTGGACATCTGCCCGCACAAACCCAGTTTAGTATCTAGTGCATGTTTCATCCTTTCCTCATCTCACCGCCCCGCTCTGCCAGGAATTCCCTCTGGTTCCCAACAGCCTTTTGTTTTCTATGTCGCACCACAGTGTCTGCATGTTTTATTAGAAGTTTGTGTTTCCCTTTCCTGAATGCTCTCCCTCAGCCCCAGGGCACTGAAGCCTCTCTGCCTTTTTGGAGGAGCTAGAGGAGGAACAGGCTTTGGTGTGGGGGGCACGTTTGTCCTGTT
Organism: Galeopterus variegatus; assembly: GCF_000696425.1. Classification (NCBI taxonomy): domain Eukaryota; kingdom Metazoa; phylum Chordata; class Mammalia; order Dermoptera; family Cynocephalidae; genus Galeopterus; species Galeopterus variegatus. Next base: position 870,801 of record NW_007726241.1, read on the forward strand.
TGGCCAGGCTGCCATCCTGCATTAGGCACAAGAGCTGTCCCCTGTTGTCTGAAGAGTCTTCCTTTGCTGCTGGGCCTGCAAAATACTGTTAATGAGATTTTTTTCAGTTCCTCTCGCTCCCTACTTCCCATTCCAGACGGGGTACATCTTAGGAAAATAAACTCTTTTTTTTTTTTTTTCCTTTTTTTGTCTTTTTTCGTGACCGGCAACGGATCGCAACCCTCAGTGTCGCGCCCGTACCGGACCGGGACTGGCAACGGAATCGCAACCGTCGGTGTTGCCCCCGCACCTCGCTCAGCCAGTGAGCGACCGGTCTGTATGTGGGATCCGAACCCTCGGCGGGAGCGCCACCGCACTTCCCAAGCGGTGCACTGTAGCAGTGCGCCACCGGGCCGGCCCGAAAATAAACTCTTTGATTCACATTTCATGAAATACCAAAGAGGGAAAATATGTCAGCTAGTGAGATAAGGTTTCAGGTTCATTGCTGCAGTGAAACACAATCATTTGAGTTGTTGCCGGCCCAGCCGTGGTCTGGCTGCCCGATCTTTTGTGTGGGAGAGTCCTGAAACTCACATATTAGAGCTTTGCTGACTTAAGGCAGTTCTCTAAGGTGATCAAGTGGTGTTTGATATGGTGGCCAACCTCAGGGCCCTGAGGCCTTATTTCTTGGGACCATCAAGGGAGTTAGCAAACTGTGGCCCACCGGCCAAATCCAGCTCACTGCCTGTTTTTGTAAATAAAGTTTTATTGGAACATTGCCATGCCCATTCATTTATGTACTGTCTCTGGCTGTTTTCATTCTAGAGTGTCAGAGTTGAGCAGTTGCATCAGAGACTGTATTGCCTGCAGAGCCCAAAACATCTCTGCCTGGCCCTGTACAGGAGACGTTTGCTGACCTCTGGTCTAGCGTCTTCCTCCCAGACTGCACTCACGTTATGGCAGTGTCATGCCCTCCTGCAGTGTGATGGGTCTGTTCTGTGCGGTGCTGGGCCCAGCACTGTGCTTTCTCTGCAGGCCCAGTTATGACCAATGCTGTCCACGGGAGGGTCCTCTTCTCAGGGCACCTCCACAGCCACTGCAAACCCACACACGATAGGCAGGCACTGCCCTGCAGGGACTCGCTAGGCCTGGTGTGCATTGCCAAGCCCTGCCCAGCTGTGTCTTTGCACAGACTCCAGTTACTCTGTAGTAGAGCATTTATGTACTTTTTTGCAAGGAAAAAATGTTTTTTTGTCCCGGATACTGCCTCATAAGAAAACTAACAAGGATGGCTTTGAAGATGCCCGCAGCTGACTCCTGCCAAACAGGCAGTGTGGGTTGGGGCCACTGAAATGTTTGGCCTCCTGCGTCCTCGGGGTCCCTCCGCCTCTCGCCACCACAGCTGTTCCCTTCCTGTCACCCTTATGGGCCACCCCTCGGGGCAGCTCTTGCCCTCCCGCCCTTCCGAGGCCTTAAACCAGCTGCTGCTCTGGCCTCGCTGCTCCTCCTGCCGGTGCGCAGTCACCTCACGAGCCTTCCTCGGCCTCACTCACATTCAGTCCCTCGCCTACTCACTCTGCAGACACCAGGCACATGCTCTGCACCCCTCAGGGAACTTCTAGAACATGGGAGAGGGACGTGACCACAGAGTCAGTGTACAGCCACTGAGTGGGACTAGCATGGTGACAGGAAAGAGCGGGATCCCGAGAGAGTTGATGGGGGTGGGGAGCTCCCTGCAGGGGTCTGTTGCTGGGACTGAAGGCTGCGTGGTCAGGAAGGGGGCAGACACCTGTGAAGCACCGCGGTGCCCTCCAGGAGTTGGGGGCACGGTGGCTGGAGCTGGGTGTGGAGAGCCTGTGAGGGTGGGGGCAGGATCAGGGCCGGAGGGTGCCCGGCCTTCCCTGCCGGGGCGGCATCGAAGGTGACAGCAGGGGAGTGCTGGGACCATTCAGACAGGAGGCTCGGTGCTGAGGACATTGCTGATAAAAATATAACCCATGCCACTTCGTCATTTTAAGTTTCCTAGCAGCCACGTTAAGAAGAAAACATTAATAAAGGAAGTGAGATTCAGTAATATATTTAATTTAGCACAAGGTGTGCAAAACTTTATCATTTCAGCCTCTAATCAATATGTTTAGATTGTTGAGATCTTTCAGTCATTGGTCTGTGCCAGCTGCTGGCATCCAACATGCATTCTGCTCCCACAGCCCACAGTTTTGGGCATGAGCAGCCGCCCGCGCTGAGGGCTGCCACCTCGCGGGACAGGCGGGTGCCACAGCGCTGTCACCTTGACCCACCGGCGCCATCCGGCGGTCACCTTCCCTCTCCCATTCCCTTCTCAGCAGGCGAACTTGAGACAGTCTGCTCAGCGTCCCGTCATCTCCGTTAGCTCTGTCCTTCCACACTTTAATTATAAAATTAAACAGACTAAAAAAAGAAGGCAGATGAGCAAGTGCAAAGCTTAGTGAATTACAGTAAGACAAACACCTTCGTCGTCCCACGCACGTGAATAAGTACAACTTTGGCAGCTGCCCCAGAAATCCCAGGGTCCTGGTCCCCCCGATGTGACACCCCCCTGACTTTTGCAGTCATCGCTGTCTGGTGCTTTATCATCTTTCTCACCCAAGTACCAGCAGCAGCTCGTTTTCAGCCTGTTTCACTAATGACGTCTCTAGGATTTGGCGTACTTGACGCTCCCTGGCACTCTCTCCTGCCTTGGGGGACAAAGTCCTCTTTGCTCCTGCATCTCCTCTGCCTCTGTTTGCCCTCTGCAACCCACCCCACCTCTTCTGCCCACGGTTCCTCCTGGGCCGTCTGTCCTCTCACTGCCGTCCTCCCAGCCCCCAGGCCTGCAGCTGCACCTGATGCTGAGGCCCACGTCCAGGTCTCTGGTCCTGGCTTGTCCCCTGAGCCACCAGCCTTTGATAGCACCTTCAGGAGGCCCCCAGCCTCCATGCACACCGCGTCCTCTCCCTCCAGGTCTGCCCTTCCTCCTCCTCAGTGTCTGATCTCTGCGAGGCTGCTCACCCTGTCCAGGAAAGGAACTTCTGATGTATTGTATTTTATTTACATATTCGTTTCTTGTCTGCCCTCTCCACTAGTTTGTAAATCCCCCGAGAATCGGGATTTTGGTTGATTTTATTCACTGCTGTATCGACAGGCCACTACAGAATAGGTGCTCAGTAAATATCTGCTGGGTGGAGGAAGACCAGAAGGAATAAATAAATGCTTTAAACCACAGTACATAGGACATGTAATATCTGTTGAGTGCATGCTTATTGGACGGACCCTTACAATTCTGTAGATTTAAAAAAGGTATTTTTCTTCACACTGTGAAAAATCTTCATTGAGAGACACTCAACTTTGGTTTCCCTGTCAATCCCCAGACCTACTGAAACTCTACCATGTCACATTGTAAAGCACATCATCTGTGTTTTGCAAACTGTAAAGTGTTGCAGGGATGTGAAGAATTATTGTTGATGGTGGTTCTAGTCTTTTAAGAGGTTGAATAGTGGAGAGTCACCTTTGCCAGTGACAGTTTTCCACCTGTGTCATATGCAGTGAGGTATACATGACACGTTATGTATATATGTCCAGACATGTCAAAAGGCAAGAAAACTGAAATCAGGGTCAGATTTCTTCTAACTAGGGTGGTGATTTCCATGCTTCGCTGCACAATAGAAATGCTGGAGAGCCTAGGTCTCACCCCATCCTGATGAAAGCAGGGTCTGGGGTGGGAGCCAGGAGCAGAATTGTTTCAAGATCCCCAGGTGATTCCAATGTGCAGTGAAATTTGCGAACCATTGAGCTAAGTCCTTCTCTCATGTCAGTAAAGGTACTGGGTGATTTGGGGATGTGGTGTCTGATAAGGCACCTCATTCACCCCAAAGCAAACTAGAAGCCCTCACCTGCCCCTCTGGAGACACTTCAGGACTTTGCGGGAGTGGAGAGAGATGCGCTGTCCTGACCGTAGAGCGTGCCTGCTCCGAGCACCCACCTGAGCTTCCAGCGTCAGCCTAAGGCAGTGCTTCTCAGCTGGTGGTTTTGTCCCCAGAGGACACTTGGGAAAATCTGGAGGCATATTTGGTTGTCACAGCCGGGGGGTGGGAAAGCTACTGGCACCTAGTGGATAGAAGCCCCAGATGCTACTACACACTCTACAGGGCACAAGACAGCCCCCGCAACAGAGAATTTTCCAATCAATAATGTCAGTAGTGTGGAGGCTGAAAAACGCTGGTCCAGTGAGACCCCAGGCATGGCTCACAGGGTGACTTGAGGAATTAGGAGGTTTGCTGTTCAACACATTTCAGGCATCCGTAAGTATCTGCAGGCCGGAACTTTAATAATAATGTTCATTAATAATAATAATTATAATAATAATAATGTTTATTATTGATAAACATTAAGAAGTCAAATCCCTCTTATTTTTCTTTTTTTTTTAAAAAGGTCACATTATTTAGAAATTTTTTCTCATCTTTTCTGCTTTTGCATTTTTAGTAATCTCTAAAACGGCAACAGCACAGCCCCCGATGTTCATGTCCTCCTCGGTGGCATGGGAAGAGTGACAGCTCTTGCCTCCTCGGAGTGACTGGAGGGTTAATGCAGGCAAAGCCCTGAGGACAGATGTGGCGCGTGTCAGTAGGAGGCGCTCCACACATGCCAGCCGGTGTCGGCACATGCGTGGGGTAGAAACAGAAATGAGTTCATTCCGTGTGAAACCGCACCCCATGAGAATCTGTGATTAAAAGTAAGCAAAGTGCTACGGACCCTTATTTCCTAGTTTTATGTTCACCAAAACTAAATCAAAATTGTCAAACTAAGCCTTTCCTTTGGAACGCACTGTCGTTACCGGGAACTGGCATCACGGGAGGGCTAGGTCTGTCCGTGTGAGGATTGCAAGACAGGAGCTGCACTAACAAGAATTTGGCATCCAGTGACAATCTTTATTGTCTGCCTCACTGGAGAGAGGGGCTCGGGACCTGGAGTGATCAGCCCGCTGAGTCAGCTGCCGAGTTGCGGTTAACGCCTGTGGCCCTGAGACATCTCCCTGTTGGGCTGCGAGGCACTAGTGCATGCTTTGTCCCCACTTCTGCCTTCCTTTCCTGGACAGTCAAGTGAAATAAGGATTCCACAGATAGGAAAACAATGCAGACCGTGCTCTTTGTCTACCTGATTTGCTTCCGATGCCTGTGATCCTGCTTTCTACCTCCGACTGATGGAATCATGTGTGGAACATGCAGCTTTTTTGCAGAGAAAAGAAACCAAACTGTTTTTCTCCAACAGGATGGAAAGACGGCAGAAGACCTTGCTAAATCGGAACAACACGAGCATGTAGCAGGCCTTCTTGCAAGACTCCGAAAGGTGAGCAGTTCTGTTTATTGGTCTGAAATTCTCTTGCCTGTTTTTGTGTTTAAAAATTCTCAGTGTTTTCCCTTGTAAAGTGTGAGAATGAACAAAAGGAGGCTTTGGACATAGAGGTTTTAGGAAGAGGCATCAGTCCCTGTCCTGTGGTTTGCATATCAGCTGACGTGAACGCATAAGCTCCCTGTCAGTTTTCTTCTGTGTTTGGACTTGGAAATCATTCAGCCTCTTTACAGTAGCTGTGCCTGGTTTCTCTCCTCCCACCCTTTTTGTAATAACCACCCCCATTAAGAAGAGGGGAAACAAGAATGCTGACTCTGCCCCTTTTCTTCTTAATGCTTTGAGCACCGAGATGTCACTTACACTCCTGTTCATCAGATATTGTTGCTCTGAGGTTTAAGGAAACATAACAAAACTAATAAGTGCAGGTGGATTCATTCCAGCTCACATCATAGCAGTGTGTATCAAGAGGTTTCAAAATACTCATACCCTATGATCTGGCAACTTATCGTTTATGCACAAAGATGTTCATTGCAGAGTTACTTATATCACAGTAATAATAATTGGAAACATCAGATGACCAGCAATAATGTCTAATGAATTGTCACGTAGCTGTAGAATAGAATAGAATGGTTTTTTGCCTTTAAAATATTTTTGAAGGGGTTTTTGCAAAAGGAGTTTAATGCTTAGGGTGTCACAGTGTTCAAAAAAGCAAAAGGTAAATTATGTGCACATTATAATGCCTACTTTTTTAAAAAATACAATGAAAATGTTGACAGTGGTGTTTTTTGATTTTGCTATTGTGGGTAATTAACATTTTCTTCTTTAAATATTGCTATATTTTTTCAAATTTCCTGTAATCATCAGGTAATAATTTTCAAAAACAAACTTTCTAGAAATAAGAAGATAATTCAGTTGGTTTAAGCACTTCTTGGAAAGGTGTTGCCCAAAATATGCTTCGTATAGGTCACAAAGTTCCTGTCATATAAAATGGAAGGTGACTGGGGGAGAGAGAATGATGTCTTAACTTTCACGGCCACTGGACTTTGAATTTTCATAGTTGTCCCATGATTTTGGTCAGGGAAGGGAGGACATAGTTTGGAAATTTCTTTCCTTGTACGGAATGTAGATTTGGAAAGACCCAGCTGTTTCTAGTACATATGAATATTTAAAACCACTTAGAGTTGACTTGGTGGGGATGATGTCAGGATAGTTAATTTCCATACCCTGCGATTGGGATTCTGTGAAATGGCCACAAGAGCACTGGGGAGAGGACACTGAGATCTCCCAGGCAGCTGGAGGGATCTAATCTCTCCTTTGTTTTGGAAATTTCCAAAAGAGATAAGTCTGGAAAAACTTCCCTAGCATTACTCACTTGCTCATAGGGGAAATATGTAAGTTGATTGCGGGGTTAATTTTTTTCCCACTCTTTACCACTAAAGCACTGTCTCATTATGAGTGAGAATTTGGACTAGACAAACAAGAGGAGTCTTTTTGTTTATAAGCAAAACAAGGCAGGGGCATGGGAGAGCCTAATAGTCATGGTTAGCAATCAGTATGACCTTTTACATGGAGTTTCCTTATGTTTAAATTCACTTTCTTTGAAGCAGTGTATTAGCCAAACAAAGCACAACCCAGGCCCCCAGTTTGCAACCTCAGCTTTTGCTGGATTGTATAGTAGTGAGCTCTGCATTTGGGTGTAGAATCTTAGGTTTATAGACAGAGTGTCCAGATATAAGGGCTCTTTTAAACTGACCACCCATGAAAGCATTTATTGATAGTGAAAAGAAAAAGGAGATTTGGTCTTTCCACAGGCTCACTGAGAACAAATTTTTTACTGTTAATTATTAGGTCTCATTTACAGTCCAGTGATAGAAAGAGACACTTTATTAAGAAATGGCGAGGACCTTCTTTAGCAGGCTTAACACCTTTAATAGGTATACAAATATGTTGGTAAGGTGTTCTCAGGTATCCAAAATTCCACAAAGAAAGATTTTATTTTATTTTATAATTTTAAATATGTATGTATTTATTTTTTGATGGACACCTATTGATCGTACATATTTATGAGACACAAAGTTACATTTCAATACATATATACAATGTGTAATGATTAAGTCAGGGTAATTAGCATATTCATCATCGCAAAAATTTATCATTTGTGATGAATGTAGTTGAGCTCCTCTCTTCCAGTCATTTGAGAACATACAGTAAGTTATTGTTAATTATGGATTCATGATGCCCTTGTAGACCCCTGCGACTTATTTTTTCTATCTAGCTGTAATTTTGTATCTGTCAACCGGCCTCTCCCTTTCTGCACTCCCTCCCCTTTCCTCCCCCCCTTTCCTCCCCCCCTTTCCCAGCTTCTTGTAACTATAATTCTATTCTCTACTTCTGTTTGCTCAACTTTTTTTTTTTTAACCTCCTACATTTGAATGAGAACCTGCAGTATTTATCTTTCTGCGCCTGACGTGTTTTACAGGCTCATCCATGTTGCTGCAAGACAGGGTTTCTTTCCTTTTTATGGCTAAGTAGTATTCCATTGTGTATATATATATATATATATATATATATATACATACACACATTTTCTTTATCCATTCATCTGTCAATGGATACCTAGACTGATTCCGTGTCCTGGCTACTGTGAATAGTGCTGCAATAAACATGGAGGCACAGATATCTTTTTGGAATGCTAGTTTCCTTTCCTTTGGATAAATATCCAGTAGTGGGATTGCTCAATCATATGGTATTTCTATTTTTAGTTTTTGGAGGAATCTTCATACTGTTTTTGGTAGTGGCTGTACTAATTTACATTCCTACCAATAGTTTATTAGAGTTCCCTTTTCTCCATATCCTAGCCAGCATTTATTATTTTTTCTCTTTTTGATAATACTCATTGTAAATGGAGTGAGATGGTATCTCATTGTGGTTTTGATTTGCATTTCTCTCATGATTAGTGATGTTGAGCATTTTTTCGTATACCTCTCAGCCATTTCTGTGTCTTGTATTAAGAAATATCTGTTCAAATTCTTTCCTCATTTTTTTTGATTGTTGTTTTTTTTTTTTTGTGGTTTGTTTATTTTTATTAGCTCCAACATGTGAGAACATGCGGTATTTCTCTTTCTGTGCCTTGTTTACGTCACTTAATGTAATTTTCTCTGAGTCCATCCATATTTCTGCGAATGGTAATATTTCATTCTTTTTTATAGCAGAGTAGTATTCCATTGTGTAAATATACCACGTTTTCCTTATCTACTCATCTGATAATGGACATTTTGGCTGGTTCCAACTTCTGGCTACTGTAAATAGAGCTGCAATAAACATGGGAGTACAGGTGTTCCTTGGACATGATGATTTCCATTCCTATGGGTGTATTCCCAGCAGTGGGATAGCTGGGTCATATGGCAGTTCTATCTGTAGTTGTTTGAGGAACCGCCGTACCATTTTGCATAATGGCTGCACCATCTTACAGTTCCACCCACAGTGTAGGAAGGTTCCCCTTTCTCCACATCCTTTCCAGTATTTGTTACACTCAGTTTTCTTGATAATAGCGAGCCTAACTGGAGTGAGGTGATATCTCAGTGTGGTTTTGATTTGCATTTCCTGAATGCTGAGTGATGTTGAGCATTTTTTCATGTGTGTGTTGGGCATTCTTATATGTTCCTTTGAGAAATACTTATTCAGCTCCTTTGCCCATTTTTTTATCGGGCTACTTGTTTTTTTAATGTTAAGTTATTTGAGTTCCTCGTATATGCTGGTTATTAATCCTCTGTCAGATGCATATTTTCCAAATATTTTCTCCCACTCTGTTGGTTGTCTTTTTGCTCTATTAATTGTTTCTTTTGCTGTGCAGAAGCTTTTTAGTTTGATATAGTCCCATTTGTTTATTATTCCTTTTGTTGCCTGTGCTTTTGGGGTCATATTCATAAAGTCTGTGCCCAGCCATACTTCCTGAAGTGTTTCCCCTATATTTTCTTTTAGGAGTTTTATAGTTTCAGGACATATATTTAAGTCTTTAATCCATTTTGAGTTGATTTTGGTATATGGCAAGAGGTGCGGGTCTAGATTCATTCTCTACATATGGATGTCCAATTTTCCCAGCACCATTTATCGAAGAGGCAGCCTTTTCCCTCGTGTATGTTCATGGAATATCTGTCTTTCCATTTTCTTGTGTTCTCTTTAATTTCTCTCAACAGTGATTTGTAGTTCTTGCTGTAGAGATCTTTCACATCCTTGGTTAACTTTATTCCTAGGTATTCTATTTTTTTGGTGACTATTATAAATGGGCTAGCTTTCTTGATTTCTTTTTCTGCTAGTTCATTGTTGGAGTATAAAAATGCTAGTGATTTTTGCATGTTGATTTTGTGTCCTGCAACTTTGCTGAAATCATTTATCAACTCTAAGAGTTTTTTGTAGAGTTTTCAGGCTACTCGATACATAGGATCATGTCACCTGCAAACAGGGACAATTTGACTTTGTGTTTTCCGGTGTGGATGCCCTTTATTTCTTTCTCTTGCCCAGTTACTCTTGCTCGTACCTCCTATGTTAAATAGGAGTGGCAAGAGTGGGCATCTTTTTCTTGTTCCCATTCTTAAGGATGATATTATCAGGATGATATTGGCAGTGGGTTTGTCATATATGGCTTTAATTGTGTTGAGATACTTACCTTCTATACCTAATTTGTTGAGAGTCTTTATCATGAAGCAATGTTGAATTTTGTCTAATACTTTTTCAGTGTCTATTGAGATAATCATATGGTTTTTCTTTGATTTTGTTAATGTGGTGTTGGATGAATTTCACTTGACTGTGGTGTATAATTTTTTGGATGTTTGCTGTATTCTATTTGCTAATATTTTATTGAGGATTTTTGCATTTATATTCATCAAAGATATTGGCCTGTAGTTTTCTTTTTTTGTAGTATGTTTCTTTGGTTTTGGTATTAGGGTGATATTTGCCTCATAGAATGGGTCTGGAGAATGGTCTCTGTTTTAATTTTATGGAGTAGTTTGAAGAGAATTGGTATTAACTTTTCTTTAAAGGTTTGGTAGAATTTGGCAGTGAAGCCATCCAGTCCTGTGTGAATGGCCTCTGTTTCAATGTTATGGGATAGTTTGAAGAGAATTGGTATTAATCCTTCTTGAAGGGTTTGGTAGAACTCTGCAGTGAAGTCATCTGGTCCTGGGCTTTTCTTTGCTGGGAGACTGCTGGTTATAGCTTCAGTCTTTTTGAATATTATTTATCTGTTAAGGATTTCTGTGTCTTCTTGGTTCAGTATTGGCAGTTTGTATGTGTCCAGAAATTTGTCCGCTTCCTCCAGGTTTTCAAATTTTTTGCTTTGTAGATGTTTATGCCTCTAATGATTCTTTGTATTTCATTGGTATCGATTGTAATGTCTCCTTTTCATTTCTAATTTTTGTTATTTGTGTCTTCTCTTTTTTTTTTTTTAGTTAGCTTAGCTAATGACTTGTCTATTTTGTTTACCTTCTCGAAAAGCCAACTTTTTGTTTAATTGATCTTTGTATTGTTTTTTGGGTTTCCATTTCATTTAGTTCTGCTCTCATCTTAAGTATTTCTTTCCATCTACTAACTTTGGGGTTGTATTGTTCTTGTTTTTCTAGTTCTTTGAGGTGAAGCATTAGGTTGTTTATTTGCCATCTTTCCATTTTTCTGACGTAACCATTTATTGCATTCCCTCTCAGTACTGCTTTTGCAGTATCTCACAGATTTTGGTATGATGTGTCCTTATTTTCATTAGTTTCAATAATTTTTTTATATCTGTTTTATTCTTGGGCCCATATGTCATTAAGTAGAATGTTGTTTAATTTTCATACATTTGTATAGCTTCCAGAGTTTTGTTTGTTATTGATTTCTAGTTTTAATCCATTGTGGTCTGAAAAAATACGTGAAATAATTCAATTTTTGTTACCTAACATGAAGTCTATCCTGGAGAATGTTACATGTACTGATGAGAAGAATGAATATTCTGTGGTTGTTGGATGAAATGTTCTGTAGATATCTGCCAAGTCCAATTAGTCTAAAGTATTGGTTAGATCTTGTGTTTCTCTATTGATTTTTTGCCTAGATGATCTGTCCAATGCTGAGAGAGGGGTGTTCAGGTCCCCTACTATTACACTATTTGGGTCTATCTCTTTCTTTAGCTCTAATAGTATTTGCTTTATATATCTGGCTGCTCCAATGTTGGGTGCATATATATGTATGATTGTTATGTCTTCTTGCTGGATAGATATCTTTATCATTATATAGTGGCCTTCTTTGTCTCTTTTTATGGTTTTTGGTTGAAAGTCTGTTTTATCCAACATAAGAATAGCTACTCTTGCTGGTTTCATTTCTATTTGCATGGAATATCTTCTTCCATCCTTTCACTCTTAGTCTATGTGTGTCTTTAGAGGTGAGGTGAGCTTCTTGAAGACAGCATTTGATGGGTCCATCTTTTTAATCCAATTTTTCATTCCATGTCTTTTGAGTTGGGAATTTAATCCTTTTACATAAAGAGTTATTATTGAAAGGTGTGGATTTAGTTCTGGCATTTTATTGATTTTTGTTTGGATGTTTTAAATATCTTTTTTTCCTTTCTTTCCATTTAATTGTTTGTCTTCTGTGTTTGTTGTTTTCTTGAGTTAGTTAGATAAAGTTCTTTTCTCTGTATCATTTGCATTTTTGTTTTACTGGTGGATTTTGTTCTTGTGTATTCATGGTAGTGATGGTGGTTTTTCAGGTACCAGGTGCAGTGCTCTCTTGAGGGTTTCTTGTAGGACTGGTTGTGTGGTGGTGAACTCTGGCAGTTTTTGTCGTCTGGGAAATATACTGTTTGTCCTTCATTTCTGAAGGATGGCCTTGCTGGGTGTAGTATTCTTGGCTGGCAATTTTTGTATTTTCACATTTTGAATATATCATCCCATTCTTTTTTGGAATTTAACGTTTCTGATGAAAACTCTGTTGTTAGTCTGATAGAGGCACCCTTATAGGTGAGATGACACTTTTCTCTTGCGGCTTTTAAGATTCTCTCTTTGTCTTTGAGTTTTGCCAATTTGAGTATAACGTGTCTTGAAGATGATGTTTTGGGGGTGAATTTGTTTGGGGATCTTTGAGACTCCTGGATCTGAAGGTCCTTATCTCTCCCTATACTTGGGAAGTTTTTCTTTATTATTTCATTGAATATGTTTTCAATGCCTTTTCATTTTTCCCTCCTTTCTGGAACACCCATGATTTTGGATGTTTGTGCGCTTATGGTTGTCTGCTGTCTCTCTTAGATTTTCTTCATTTTTCTAAAATTATTTTTTTTGTCTGCCCGGGTTATTTTGAAAAGGCTTTCTTTGAGATCAGAGATTCTCTCTGCCTGTTCTAGCCTGCTGTTAAAGCCCTCTGTTGTTTTCCTTATTGGATGAATCCTTCTGCTCCACAAGCTCTGCTATATTCTTTTTTAGGGCATTAATTTTTTTGTAGATTTCTTCCTTTGGGTCCTGGATACTTTTTCTCATTTCATTGTGTCATCTCTGTCTTCTTGTATCTCATTGTGTTTCCTTAGGATTGTTGCTAGAAATTCCTTTTCAGTCATTTCAAAGACTTCCTGTTCTGTTCTATAGGATCTGGGAGCTATTACATTCCTTTAGTGATGTCATATTTTCTTGTTTTTCATGTTTCTGGTATATCTACATTGGTGTTTAGCCATCTGGTAGAGCAGTTGCTTTTTCATGTACTCTGGAGTGGGGTTTGCAGAGAGGGAGCTCCGCTTGTGGATGTGTTTTATAATGATGGTTGAATGGGGTGTTTTAGTATTGGTTCCAGGTAGAAGCAGTAGTGTAGTCTCTTTGGCTGAATTCATTGTTGGAGTTGTGTGGGAGTGCCTCTGTGGCCTAGTCTCTGGGGCACTTAGGATTTCCTTGCTGAGTTTGGTGACACTGTTGGTTCATGAGGACGTGCACAAGGTCTTGAATTTGGGGGCATAGTGCCTTGGGGTCTTGGTACTCTTAGGTTATGGTGGGTGTTCTTGCGTGGGACTCTTGACACCCTGGCTAGCTCCCCCTGACCCTGATGGGTGCACCAGGGAATACTAGTGCTCCTCGATTTGAATGGGTGACTCTGGGTGTGTTTTCTTTATTCTTTCCTCTTTCCCTGGGCTCCGCTGGTGACTCTCCTCCTGTCTGTGCTGATGAGTGGTCAGCAAGTCACTTATGAGGTAGTGGTGGCTGCTAGTGAGGCTGTGAGGCATCCTTATGGCAGCAGTTGCTGTAGCTGTGGCTGTCGTGGCCCACTTGCTGTTGTCTTCAGCAGTGGCAGGGAGTGTTGCTGACAGCGTGGCTGCCTGTCACTCTGGTGGGGCCTCAGTGGCAGTGGTTTGGACACTCAGAGATGGGGCCACTTGCCAGGGTCTCACTTGGCTACCTATTGGTCCAGTGGCCTTGGTGGCAACTGGGTCAGACTCTCGGGGGCAGGGCCCACTCTCTGGGGTCCTGAGCAGCTGACTGTCGCTCTGGTGGGCTCTTTGCTAATTTTTTAACTGGAATATTTGGGGTTTTTTACTGTTTAGTTTTTTTTTTTTTTTCCTTTTTGTCTTTTTTCGTGACTGGCAACGGATCGCAACCCTAGGTGTTGCGCCCGCACCTCGCTCAGCCAGTGAGCGGCCGGTCTGTATATAGCATACATTATACGAAGTTATCGACCTATTGGTCCAGTGGCCTTGGTGGCAACTGGGTCAGACTCTCGGGGGCAGGGCCCACTCTCTGGGGTCCTGAGCAGCTGACTGTCGCTCTGGTGGGCTCTTTGCTAATTTTTTAACTGGAATATTTGGGGTTTTTTACTGTTTAGTTTTTTTTTTTTTTTCCTTTTTGTCTTTTTTCGTGACTGGCAACGGATCGCAACCCTAGGTGTTGCGCCCGCACCTCGCTCAGCCAGTGAGCGGCCGGTCTGTATGTGGGATCCGAACCCTCGGCGGGAGCACCGCTGCACTCCCAAGTGGCGCACTGTAGCAGTGTGCCACCAGGCCGGCCCCTACTGTTTAGTTTTTTAAATTCCTTGTATATTCTGAATATTAATCCCTTATAATATGAATAGTTTGCACATATTTTCTCCCATTCTGTCAATTTCTTCTTCCCTCTGTTGATTGTTTCCTTTCCTTTGCAGAAGCTTTTTAGTTTGATGTAATCCCATCTGTCTGTTTTTGCTTTTGTTGGCTGTGCTTTTGAGGTCTTTTCTCTAAAATTTTTGCCTAAACCATGTCTTGAAATGTTTCCCCACATTGTCTTCTAGTAGTTTTATAGTTTTAGGTCTTATACTTAAGTCTTTAATCCATTTTGAATTGATGTTGATATATGGTGAGAGACAGGGATTTAGTTTCTCACTTCTGCAGGTGGATCCACTTTTTCCAGCACCATCTGTTGAAGAGGCTGTCCTTTCCCTAATGTATGGCACCTTAGTCAAAAATCAGTTGGCTGTAGATGCACAGATTTGTTTCTGGGTTCTTTATTCCATTGGTTCATGTGTCTGTTTTTATGCCAGTGCCATGCTGTTTTGAATAAAATAGCTTTGCAGTATATTTTGATGTAATGTAATGTAATACCTCCAGCTTTATCTTTTTTGCTTAGAATTTCTTTGCCTATTCAGGTTTTTTTGTGGTTTCATATGATTTTTAGGATCTTTTTTTTATATCTCTGTGAAGAATGTCATTGGTATCTTGATAGAGATTACATTGAATCTGTAGATCATTTTGGGTAGTATGGCCATTTTAACAATATTAATTCTTCCAATCCATGAATCTGAGATGTCTTTCCATTTTTGTCTGTTGTCTTTAATTTCTTTTATGTGTTTTGTAGTTTTCATTGTAGCGATCTTTCACCTCCTTGGTTAAATTTATTTCCATGTACTTTATTTCTTTAGTAGCTATTGTAAATGGAATTGCTTTCCTGATTTCTTTTTCAACTAGTTTCTTGTTGGTGTACAGAAACACTACATACAAGTAGGTTTTTTTATGTTTGTTTATTTATTAATATTATTATTTTGTTACATTTTAAGATGTTGCAGAGCAGTTGGGGGAGGGGCAGATGAGAATGAGAAAGGAAATAGGGTGGGAGAAGGAAGAAGGGGGGGGCATGGTTGAGGCCTGTGGCAGGCCCCCCCCCCCCTTCCTTCAGGGGAGGCCAGGGCTTCCAGCAGTGGTTCAGTCATTTCTGGGCTGGATGTAGATGTCAGGGAGCTGTGGATGAAGCTCCCAAGCTGGGGCACTTCCTACAGTGGCTCAGTGGTCATCACTGGGCTGGTTGCAGATGTGGGGGGGGCATGGCTGAGGTCCCTGGCCCTCCCCATTCCCTGGCTTGGGAACCTGGGGGCTTCTGATCTTTCTCGGTTATATAGGTGTTCTTTAGTGATGTGAGATCTTTACTAGTTAATATCAAATTTTGTCTCTGACCTGTGGGTATTTGGGGTTTTTTAGCAGTTCTGCATTGCATTATTTGCTGTTCTCACCACTTAAACTCTGTGCTGGAACTAATTTGTTGTCCATTGTTTACTTCTAAAATGGGGGATCTTCCTTGGGAACCAACACTTGAGCCCTGTGGCTGAGCTAAATTGCTGCTTTGCTGCTGACTCCTTGGGGAAGGCTTTTTGTGCAGCTCATATTTTAATTGCTTACTTTGTAATTACTTCCAGGTCTTGTGAGGTCCAGTACACCTAGGTTATATGGAAACTCTGGTCTGGGCATGAGACTCTTCAGCAAATTGCACCCCTGCTGATCTGTATTCCTGACTAGTCTCCACTGTGCTGATTGGGGGGTGGATCAGCTGTCCATGCTGTACTGCAGTGTTCCCCCCATGGGCCTGTCTCTCCCATCCCCAACTCTCCAAATACCTCCCATGGGATGGGTTATGCACCAGTCCCTTGCAGTGACTCACTGGCCTCTGCATGGCTCCTTTTTTCTGTTGTCTGTTGCTCCTTACTCCTATGTGGGTCCACAGGAACCCTGTAAGTTGTCTTTCTGGCCTGAGAGCCACCAAGGCCCTCTTCTCCCCTGCCACCTCTAAGCAACGTCATCCAAAGGGTACAGCTGCAGCTTTTGTCAGCTCCTGCTCTATGCACACACCAGCTCCAGCCTCAAAGCTGCCAGGGCTCGAAATTGTGGGAGTGATCCTTTCTTTCTCTCATCGTGGCTTCTCCTGCCTTCGTGAACTCCATCGGCCTCTCCTTCTCTTCCCCTGAGCTCTAGTGGTCCCAGCTTGGCTGTCATTGCTTTTTAGTAGTTGTAAATTGGTTGATTTGTGGCAGAGAGTGGCACTTGCACCCGTCTATTCCACCATCTTGACTGGAAGCCGCATAAGTTGATTTTTTATCCTGCAACTTTACTAAATTTGTTCATGAGTTCAAAAAAATTTTTTTGCAGAGTCTTTAGGTTTTCCTATAAATAAGGTAATGTGATCTGCAAACAGGGAAAATTTGAATAACTTTTTTCCTGTTTGGATACCCTTTCTTTCTCTTTCTCTTGCCTGATTGCTCTAAAACTTCCAGTACTATGTTAAATAGGAGTGGTGAGACTGGGCATCCTTTTCTTCCTGTTCTTAGAGAAAAGCTTTCAGCTTTTCCCCATTCAGTATCACTTTAGCTTTAGTTTTGTCATATATGGCTTTAATTGTGTGGAGATACTTTCCTTTCACACCTAATTTATTGAGAGTTTTTATCATGAACAGTTATTGAATTTTATCAAATGCTTTTTCTGCAAGTATTGAGATGATCATATGGTTTTTCTCTTTGATTTTGTTGATGTGGTGTATCACATTTATTGATATGCATATGTTGAACCATTCTTATATCCCTAGTATGAATCACACTTGATCATGGTGTATAGTCTTTTCAGTGTGCTGTAGAATTCAGTTTGCTAGCATTTTGTTGGGAATTTTTGCATCTATGTTCATCAGGGATATTGGCCTGGAATTCTCTTTTTTTGTGTGTCCTTTTCTGATTTTGGTGTCAGAATAATGCTGGCCTCATAGAATGAATTTAGAAGAAATCGCTCTTCATCAGTTCTTTTGGAATAGTTTGAGAAGAATTGGTATAAATTCTTCTTTAAAGGTTTGGTAGAATTCAGGAGTGAAGCAATCTAGTCCTGGGTTTTATTTGTTGGAAGACTGCTGATTACTGATTTAATCTTGTTACTTATTATTAGTCTGTTCAGGTTTTCTGTTTCTTTGTTTTTCAGTCTTGGTAGGTTGTATGTGTCCAGAGATTTATCCATTTCCTCCAGGTTTTCAAATTCATTGGCATATAGTTATTTATAATAGTCTCTAATGATTCTTTATATTTCTGTGGTATCAGTTGTAATGTCTACTTTTTCATTTCTGATATTATACATTCGGGTCTTCTCTGCAAAGAATGATTTAAGGCCACTGCAGCATCTGACATCTGGCTGGCCTTCCTAAAGATCAGCGTTGCTCCTCCCGGGTGTTTGCTGTCTTCTCTCAGCTGCCACAGGGGCAGCGCTTCTCACCCTGGGGCACTCTGGACAGTCTGGTTGCCACGTGCTTCCTTGGCTTGGAGTGCTGTTCACCATCTTAGAAACTCTCATTACAGAGCGGTGACCCATGGGAACGTTCAGGCAGCTCATCTGTAAAGAAAAAATCAACTGCAACTCCATGACTACCAGTAGTCCAACAGGGCACCTCAGGAGATACCCTTGCTTTGGCAGAGGGACAAAGCACTTGGTTGGGCTATGCTGGGTTTTGCTGCCCGTCTTCCCCTTAGGAGTGGTCCCTTCTTTCATTTATAATAGATTGCTGTGCTGGATGCATACCCAGATGCACATTACAGATGACAAGCCTGAAAAAATGAATAAATGCTCAGAAAAAAGACATAAAGGGAGAGCAGTGAAACAACAGCCAGGGTTGCATTGGATTGTTAGGGTGCAAGGTCTTTTCTCCCTTAATCTGTTCCTCAAATTCTCTGCAATGTGCTTAGATTACTTTTATAGTTAGAAATATAAATAAAAAGAAGGTCCCCATGATGGTAAGGTCGTGGGCCTCAGTGACTGGTGTCTGACTGCTTTCTAGTTTACAGTGTTGAAGTTAGTGCCGGGTGGTTCTTGCCCTGTCCCAGTTTGGGGTTTTCTTTATTTTCTTTCATCAATTGCCATAATTGTTTTTTGGTGCCTAGATTTTTAAAAGAGGGATGGGAAGGGAGAAATTATGTTTAGTATTTTAGTATGGTCCTGTGATTTTTCTGTAAAGGAGGGGTCAAGGCAAACAATAGTCACGTAACTGCCTCTGATTAAAGGGCACCTTTAATTCTCCTGAGCACCCCGAATCCATAGAGAGTTCCCTTCTCATCTTTGCTTTTAGACGCAAAACGCAATGTACTGGCTGAGAGCACAGACTCAGGAGTGGGGCAGCCTGGGTTCCAACCCCAGCTCTGCCATGGTCTAGCTGGCTGAATCAGCAGGCTGCTTGACAGCTCCGTGCCTCAGTGTCCCTGTTTGTCACATGGGGTGAATGTGGTGCTACCTCCCAGGATGTGTTGATGTAACTGACGTTCTTAAAGCAGTGCCTGCACACAGTAAGCGCCATGTGTTTGCTGCTGCTGTTGTTGGTATCCTGCAGAACTCTCTTGCAGTAGCTGTAAAGGCTTCAATGGTGACTGTGGCAGGACACCCCGAGAGTCATTTGTCACAACAGCCACCGTCTAATAATCCTGAGTATGTGTGGCAGGCACCGTAATTTCACATCATTCCCGAGGTTTACAGAGGCTGATGTCCCTGCAGGGAACCTGGACTCAAAGAGGTTGAGCAACACGCTGATTAGTGCACAGCTGGGATTCTGACCTAAAACAGAATATCTGCTTCCATTGCTCCATCTGGTGGCACAGGGCTGCTCCATTCTGGGTTTCTGGACAGGTGTGACAGCAGTCCTTCCCAGACACACCACTGTGCCGTGCTGAGTGACCCTGCCTCGTGGTGCACAGATCACTTCACTATGGGGAGGCACAGGGCTCCCTTCCCTTCGGCAGAGTCTCTAGACTCCGTGTTCATTGAGACCCTCATATTTGTTTGCCTTTGTCATCTCTGAGATGACTAGACCTTATCTTACTGGTTAAGCAGAGAAGATGTCGTCTGCCAAGCATTTCTAGTTATAATCTATCTTATTTTTCTTTGAAAATGAATCCCACAATAAAAACTGCTTTGCATTTGGGTACACCCGGTGCTGGAATTTGGTTATGGGAAATGGTTGAGCTGTCACAGCAGTGTCCTTGCATGGTGAGGATGGGGGAGGTTGCCATAAGAAGCAGGCAGTAACTGCGGAGAAAGCCAAGGAAATGGATTGATTTGCAATTAAGACTCGGGCTACCTGGAGGAAGACACTGTTCACAACCAGTACACAAGGCGGAGGGGTCCGGAGAAGAGGGTAATCCATGCTAGGAGCACCGTAGAACCATTTTCCTTTCAGTGTCATTTTCTTCTGCTATTTTCTAGTCTTTCTCACTAGGGCCCTATTAGTATTTGGATGGGACCTTCTCTCTTTGCAAGGTATTTCTTGACCCTGACCCCCAAAAATCTAACTTTGTAGCACCTCCCCCCTCCCCAGTCATTATGAAAATAAAAGAACCCACCCCCACACGTTTCCTGACATGCCCTGGGGTGGTGCCATCTTCTGTAGGAGCCACTGCAGTTGACCTAAAGCACTTTCATGGGAGAGGTCTGCATCTGGGACAGCTGGGCTGGTGGCATTAGATATTCTTGCCAAATTAGCAGAAGAAACGCTTCCTGTGTTTTCACCTCTTGTCAGCTGACATTGCCTAGGACTGTGTTACTAAGCAACGTTTGCTGGGGAGCGGTGGGGATTTGGCTTCTGCAGATAGAACCAGAGTCGTCTTGTCCACCTGCACCAATGGGGACGGGCAGAGAGAGGAGAGGCTGTTTGGGTCATTAGACGCTGCAGGGCCTGGCCCATGGGAAGGGGGACCTTGCAGCCCCTGCATTCCACGGGCCCAGGTGAGGTCCCCATCTGGGTAGGGTGGGGTTAGGGTGGCTGAGGCCAAGGCCAGGTCTTGTGGGGGAGAGAAGACATTGCTAAGGGCTGAGCTGTGTGGGGTCTGCTCCGACCCAATTCAACAGGAAGTGGGTTGGGGGCTTTGGTGTTCTGGAACTTCTGGTGGTGTCCCTGAGAGCTGTCCATACACATCTTCCCAACTTGGTGACATCCCGCTGGGGTCTTAAAATGTATACCCCAGGAACCCACAAATGCTACAAATCAGCACCCTCCACCCCAGAGCTCCTTTACGAGCAGATCATTGCTTTGGGGGTCTCTGAGGGCCCCCGTCCAGTAGGCGCCACCTTGTTACAAAAGGAGGTGGCCCTTCTGCTCTGTCCTGTGCTCACTCCTACCAGTGAAGCAAGCCCAGCGCTGCCCTCGCAGCCTGCCCAGGAACTTGCTGAGGCTTAGCCCAGCCCAGTCCTCCCCCGAGAGAACAGGAGGGCTTCTTGTGTGACAGGTGGAGGGTGCATTGAGATTTTGCATCTGCATCCATGTTTACCAACGCTAACACTGGGAGTCCCATTCTTGTGCAATTTTAACATAATAGTTTCATGGTCTTTGGGACATTGGCTTATTTTTATTTTGTCTGATTGTCCTAATCAGATTTTCCATAGCTGATATGAACAGTGGTTTGCTTTTCCTAAGCCTCACACTGCATAGTAAAGAAAGATGTGCCCAGGAATATTTTGGAAAATAGGACAAAGTTGGGAGATTGCTCAGAATTAAAAGTTTACCACATGTAAATAGCATATTCATAATTAAAAGTTGTGGCAGGTGCTGGCTGTGTAGCTCAGTTGGTTAGAGAGCAATATTGTAACACCAAGGCCAAGGGTTTGGATCCCCATACTGGGAAGCCACTAAGAAAAAGACTTGCAGCTGCCATCTGTGCTGGGTCTGACTGCATCCTGCCTCGTGTGGGAAGCCACCTCCCCTCCCAGTGCTCTCACCTGCTTTCCCAGACTGGGGACGGGCTTCCCTGTCAGCCTGCTGATGTTTAGTCATCTTTTCTGATGAGAAAGTGAGAGCTAAGTTGCCAGGGGGGAAAGGTGCAGGAAGAGATGAACCTGGAAACCAAGGGATTGACCAGGGCTTCAAAGAGCAGCACAGTTACCAAGTACTGTTCATTCATTCATTCGTGGACTTAAAAGGTGCGCACAGTGTCTGCCATGCGCAGCACCATTATAGGCACAGGACAGACCAGAGAGCAAAAGCAGCAGCAAGACCAGAGAGTGTGATTGGGTCAGGCAGGGGTCGGCAAACAACGGCCTACAAGCCAGAGCCGGCCCAGCACCTGTTTGTGAAAATAAAGTTTTATTGGAACACAGCCACACCCCTTCGTTTACTGTTGTCTGTGGCTTGTTTGCATACATGGCAGAGTTGACTAGTCGCAACACAGACCCTCTGGCCTTTATAGGAAGGTTTGCTGTCCCATGATTAAGTGCTTTGCAGGGCGTTAGAATAGGATGAAGCGAGCTGAAGAGATGGGGTGGGGGCTCCTTTCAACTGGGTGATCAGGACGCCTCTGTGCTGTGACCGTTAAACCCAGGCCTGAAGGATGAGAGGAGGAACCAGCCAGAGGAAGGGCTGGGGAAGGAGAGGGTTAGTGAGTGCAAAGGGCCTGTGGCAGTGAAGAGTGGGGTAGCGTGGGGTGGGCTCACGGGAATAAACAAAAAGGAGGGGAGGCTGGGCTCGACCCAAGCCCGAGCCTGGGGGCTAGACAGAGACGGCGCCCGACGTGATGGGAGAGGCGGCACAGCTCTGTCGACCTTGGCAAGGGGATTGGTTTGGGCCAAGTGCATTCATCAGGCAGGTGTGAGATCCGACTTAGGTTCTAGGAATTCCCTGTGCTGCTCAGACTGGAGTGACAGGTCAGGAGGAGACACAGAGAGCCCTGATAGGAGGTGATCTCGGTCACCAGGCGAGATGTGATGGCATGTGGCCTGGGGTTATCTGGCTCCATTGCTTTGTGAGCCTTGGGCAGGAATACAGAGGGAGGCTCACGCCCTGTGTCAGTATTCAAAGGGTGATTAAAGCTGACAGACAGGTAAATGCAGTATGTCCTGCCAATACACCTCTGAGAGCACCTGCGGCTTCTAGTTCGTGATTCTGCACTCCCTGGAGCTCGGGCTGCTTTCTCTTCTCTGCCTGCCTGGTCTGGCCCTGCACTGCAGGAGGTGCTGCTCAGGCCTCCCATGCCCCAGGCCTCCCTCCCGTGTGCGCCCCAGCCACACCGCACTCCCGGGGGACACACCCTGGAGGATATTTCAAGGACTGACTAAGATGTGGGCAGCACAGCCGTCCCACCTCTCCACTTCCCAGGGGGTGTCTGTGGCATGTTCTCCCACCTGGTCCCACCATGGAGGCCTGACCAGGCCGGGAGCTTTTCATAAATAAAGACCACCATGGATGGACTTTCGTGCCCTCCGTCTCCATGTAAATCAGCATCTATTCCACCTTCTAGAGCTAGTCTCGAGCCTTTCCTGTGGTCGGAGAGCTCAGACCACTGGGCCGATGAAAACGGCCTTCCCGGGGAGCTGCCTCTGGGCCCCGCAGCCCGTGCCCGCCTGCAGGGTGGGGTTAGATTTCCATAGAAAGAGGACCCCAGTTCGTGATGGTGAGAATTCTGCCGGTGCTGTTGGGAGAGCAGGTTCTGGGCTTGTCATCCCAGAGACGTGGTGAAGGGTCAATGGGTCAGTCTCAGCCAAGGCCAGTGGCTCCTGGCAGACGGGAAAAGGGATGCACTGGGGAGAGGTGAGACGCCCTGGCACGGGGGCAGGAGGGAGGGTGGCGTGGGGCTGCATTACTGTTCTTGGGACTTCAGAATCGTTTTCTGCCTGGTGTCCCTTGGTCCCTTAATGAAAAGTGGTGTGTGTGTGTGTGTGTGTGTGTTCATCTAGAATCAAGGACAGCGTTAAAGCCCAGCTGCAAATTGAGTAAATAAGTATTTTCTTGGGTAAAAGAAGATTTCTTGAGAGCAGCTATTATTTGGAAACAGCATGCAAGCTTGTGACTCTACCTCTGAGAAGGAACTGAAGCCCCTGCAGCTCCCAGAGGATACAGGAGACTGTTGACACGGAGGCCCGAGAGTGAAAGAAATTTCTTAAGAAATGCAACTTAAAAGAGGTGCAGAAGGCCGGCCCGGTGGCGCACTGGATAGTGCGCCGCTTGGGAAGCGCGGCGGCGCTCCCGCCGAGGGTTCGGATCCCACATACAGACCGGTTCCCGCTCACTGGCTGAGCAAGGCGCGGGAGCAACACCGAGGGTTGCGATCCCGTTGCTGGTCCCCGGTCCGGTGCGGGGGCAACATTGAGGGTTGCGATCTGTTGCCGGACACGGAAAAAAACAAAAAGACAAAAAAGAAAAAAAGAGGTGCAGAATGACATGTGCCATTTGTTTGTGAAAATACAGTGCAGGGAGGACTCTTCCTCACCTTACCTGCCTTTTTTTGTAATAATTACTTATAAATCTTAATTAAAATTGAGATACTCCTGGCAACATTGTGCTCCAAACTGCTCACTAATTGGGAAGGTTCGAGATACCCAGCCATTTCTGTCCCCTGTAGCGCTCTGTCTCTGTCCCTGCTGAGATCTGAGGTTAGAAGAAACCAGAATGAGGACAACCTCGTGTCCTGCAGATCACTGTCCAGGGAGGAGGCTTCCAATCTTAGCCACCCTGACAGTTTACAGAACACCTCTTGAAGTGCTCCCTTTACTCTCCTGAAATAAAATTCATAGGTAAGGACACACCTGCACAGATAATTTTACAAGATCAATAGACCGTTCAAACTGTAACATAGCAAAGTCGTGGAAGGAAAACACTGATCATAGACACAGCGCATGTGGGTGTGCAGATGCTGGGACACGGGGCGGGAGGAGACTCGGGAAACAGGCAGACCCTCGCGCCGTGCCCAGGAGCACTGAGCGCAGTTCCAGACGCCGCCACCTCCTGGCAGCTGGGATGGCAACCGGAACGCCATAGCAGCGTGCTGACATGATTTTCAGATATCGGGGGACAGCGCTCATGAAAGACTTTTAAAAACACACACACAAAGTATGTTCCATCACCAATTTATAAAATATTCCCATTTTTAGAAACCTCAGTGTAGGGCCGGCCCGTGGCTCACTCGGGAGAGTGCGGTGCTAATAACACCAAGGCCCCGGGTTCGGATCCCACATAGGGATGGCCGGTTCGCTCACTGGCTGAGCGTGGTGCTGACAACACCAAGTCAAGGGTTAAGATCCCCTTACCGGTCATCTTTTCAAAAAAAAAAAAAAAAGAAAAAAAAAGAAACCTCAGTGTATATTAAACCATGTCCCCCAGAATCCTCTGGGTGGAGTAAACTGAATTTAAGTCCAAAGCTCAGTTGATTATAAGCAGGTTTTTCTCCTGTATAAATGCTCAGCAGATGCTCAGAAGTCAGGGGACCCAGGAGACTTCTTCAGTGCGAGGGACATCTTGTGTACACGTGGAGGGACACCTAGCAGCCAGCGCCAGTAGATCCCCCAACATGTGCCCACTAAAAACGCCACGGCAGATTTCCACAGTGCCCACGAGAAGACGGTGCCGTCCTTGTTGGGAAAGACTGCTCCAGTTTGGGAATCAAAATGGGGCAGGAAGATTAGAGCCTTCAGGAAAGTTAGAGAGTTTGTAACAGGCGGTTATTAACAGTAAAAGTCACAGTGGCTCAGCTGGAAGAGATCGACAGTAAATGGGCGCCTCCCAGGATGGAGAACTGGAGGAGACGGTCCGGGCAGGTGTGAGGTCGCACTGAGACGCCTGTGAAGTCATCTCTACAACACCTGCGTATGGAGCATTCTTCACGTGCAGCTGCTGGGGTCTGTGTCTACCCTCAGGTGGCTCCCAGACTAGAAGGGCAGAGACCACATCACTGTGCCATCTGGGATATGATGCAGAGCCAGGCATGGCCTGAATCTGCCTGGGGAGGAAGCTTCTGGAGGAGGTGACAGGCGAGAGAGGTCCTGTGGGGATGGGAGTCAGCAGCGGGAGCAGAGGGCATCCTCCTAGGTGGGGTGAAGGAGGTGCCCGCAGGCTGCAAGGGACAGCTCCAGACAGCTCCTTGTGAGGGAGCAGGGCGGGGTGTGGACACGGAGGCTGGCGGGGAGGGCGGGATGAAGGCTGGTGGCACGACCGATGCCCCACACATAGGCTCCCTGTGGGTGCGCTGAGCCCCTTGCCAGCACCGTCCCGTTGAAACCCTTATGTGACATTTGATGTCACATCATTCACACGTCTGTGTCTCCCCAGACTCTGGATCTGGGCTGAGTCTGGATCTTCTGTTCTCAGCACTGTGCTCAGCACACGTCCTCAGGGCTTCTGTAAATGTTCACTGATGAGTGAGCGAGTGAATCTGTGAATTACCCATGCTGGGGAGACTCCAGCTCCTCCCTGTGGACCGAGAAAGAAGGTGAGAAGGATACTGTGTCCTCCCGCCCCCTGTGCAGCATGTGGCTCCGTACCTCGTGAAGCCCCTTGTCCCATCCTCTTGTGCCATCACGGTGCCCTAACGGGAGCAGAACCCTCCTCACAGGGAGGAACAGGCGCCTGCAGCAGGTCAGACAGGGCTGGTCTGTTTCATGTTTCAATCGCGATGGCTTCACACCTGCTCCCCCCAATTTGTTATGCACCAAAATGCAATGGAAATGGGCAAACGCAGAGACGGAGCAGATCAGCGGTTGCCAGGGCTGAGCAGAGCGGGGACGGCGAGTGACTGCTGATGGGCACAGTCTCCTTTCGGGTGGTGAAAACGTTCTGGACCTAAACAGCAGTGACGGCTGGACAACACGTGTATGCACTAAAGACCTCTGAATGACTTGACATTTTGTCACCATAACACAGGTTTTTAAAAAACTCAGTGAAGCCGGCCCGGTGGCGCACTGCTGTAGTGCACCGCTTGGGAAGCGCGGCGGCGCTCCCGCCGAGGGTTCGGATCCCACATACAGACTGGCCGCTCACTGGCTGAGCGAGGGGCAGGAGCAACACCGAGGGTCGCAATCCCGTGGCCGGTCCGGTACGGGCGCGACACTGAGGGTTGCGATCCGTTGCCGGGCACGAAAAAAGACAAAAAGGAAAAAAAAAAAAAAAAAACTCAGTGGAGACAGAATATACTGTGTCTGCAGCCTGATTAGAAACCGCAGGCTGGGGATCAGGAACCATGATAATCATCACTTGCGTCTTTTTCTGTGACTAACAGGCTCCTTTTCATCCCTTCAGGATACGCACCGAGGACTTTTTATCCAGCAGCTCCGACCCACGCAGAACCTCCAGCCGAGAATCAAGCTCAAGCTGTTTGGGCACTCGGGGTCTGGGAAAACCACCCTCGTGGAATCCCTCAAGTGCGGGCTGCTGAGGAGCTTTTTCAGAAGGCGCCGGCCCAGACTCTCGTCCACCAACTCCAGCAGGTTCCCGCCTTCACCCCTGGCTTCTAAACCTGCAGGTAGGACCCTGCACGCTGGCCACCATCTGTCCAGCAGGCTGTGTGTCAAGGGTGAGAAGTTGTTCTGTTTTGGTCCTTTGGCTTACAGCTGACCTGGTGGCATTGATGGCTTTGCAGTGTGGTCTGGCATGGCTGCTGGCCTTGTAAGCACCCCTCTCTTGGCCAGAGATGGCAAACTCCCCTGGAAATATTTTTTTTGAAAAGGGTATCACTGTAATCACACCCATAGACATGAGGTTCATCGTCGTAAATGAGCAAACTGCAGAGTTTCATCGTGCTCTACTCAGGGACCGTGCCCTTGAAGACAGAAGGAGCCTGGACTAACACAGGTCTGAGCATGGCACAGACCAAATATTGGCCCCCAGGACGGGTCCCCATCCCATATGCTCTCTACTTAGAATGCTGCGGGCACACCCGTAGTGAGAGAACCTGTGGCAACAAAGTCAGATTCCTGTCCAGCTGCAGGTGGTTAGTGCTTTGGAAAGGCTCCTTCATGGTTTCTGTGGTTGGTGTTTATGTTCACAAGACCCTCCTCGGGAGGCAGGCTTTGCCGTCTTTCCTGTCCTTCTAGAGACATGATTCTCCTTTTGCTGCAAGGGGCTGTCTGGATTCACACCCAGAACTGCAGGGTCGTCTTTCCTTCCACAGAGAAACAGCCCCCGTGAGCAAGAGAAAAGTGTGCAGTGTGGCTGTTACTTGTCCTGAGCCCCCCATGGAGGGAGTGAATTAATTTTTGCAAAGATAAAAACAGAGATCTTGAAAGAGTTTCCTAAACAGTGTAAATTTTGTAGCTTTGTGCCTTGAATTTGTTTTCTGTACAGGATATTACAGACGTGTGTATCTGTTCCCTGGGTTGACCACATGTGTGAAAGTTTGTGATTCTCTGCACTTCCTCTCTCAGTGAGGAAGGATGTCTGGGGAGCAGGCATAGCTGGGGACACTTGGCTGAGATTTACATGCTCCTTTTACCTTCTTTGTAATGAACACAGCAATAAAATTGGAACTTGGGGAAGAAACAGTAACCAAAATGGACTTACAATTAGTATGATTATAATATTGCTAATGCATGTTGCTGATATTTATTGAGCACTAACTGTGTGCTGGGAAGTGGGTAAAATATGTGTGACACCTCAGTTAATCCACCCAACAGCCTTCTGGGGCATTTTCCCCAACGTTTCGATGAAGCCTTCAGGGTCAGTAGGCTGCCCCGAGTCACAGCTGGCAATTCCTGGAGCGTCTGGTTTCTGAGCCAGTGTCTACTAATGACACTCTGTGCGAGGGCATTTATGTGCACACGTTTCCATCTTCCCCTGTAATTGTGGCTCTATTTGAGGATGTCAGATGGGTTACGGCTTCTCCGAAGCCAGCTGTTTTCTGGATTTCATGGTTAGGGCAGGCCCTGTGGGCACCAGGCCAGTGTGCCTTCACGGTCTGCTCCTCCCACAGTTCCTGGAGTCTCC
Source organism: Galeopterus variegatus (assembly GCF_000696425.1). Taxonomy (NCBI): domain Eukaryota; kingdom Metazoa; phylum Chordata; class Mammalia; order Dermoptera; family Cynocephalidae; genus Galeopterus; species Galeopterus variegatus. Next base: position 899,084 of record NW_007726241.1, read on the forward strand.
CCTACAGGGAGTTCGCTCTCTCCTGCTGTAGGTCAAGGTCACTGCTGTCTGAGCCACTGTAGGGGGACAGAAAATGAGTGTGTATATGGGAGCATGTGTGTGTGACAGGGAGAGAGAGAGGGAGATCGGAAGATCCAGACTGATCATCTGGAAGTTTGTAAACCCAATTGGGTGTAAAGATTGTGCCCTGGGAGCCTACATCAAGCGACCTGTGAATTTTTCAAGAGGAAGAAAATTAACCTGTCAGCCTTATCTCCTCAGCAGTAATGTCTGCGTTTATCTTCCTTCTGGCCCGTTTTCCGTATCTAGTCTCTGAAGTAGGTTCTCGATAGACCGCGTCTCAGGACGGCTGCTCTCTGAGCAAGCTCTGTGCTGTGGGCCACTGTCCTTCAGCCCGTGCTTAGAGGGACTCGGTCCTGGGCGCTGGGACAGAAGATGCTCTGGACCAGACGGGCGCCCAGCTGCTCTCAGCACACAGCCATGGCGGGGCTCGTGAGGACGCTGGTCCTGCTGTCCCGGCCACCCTTAGCTCGGGGATGCGTTCCCAGCCCATCCTTATATTTCTCCATCGAGGCAGCTGGACAGCAGGAGCCTGGCTCCTTCCGCAGGAAGGTGTGGAGGGCACACACTGCTCTTTCTTAAATCAGGTGCCACTTAGTTCTTTAGAATCTTTCTGGTGTCTGTCATCTCAGAGGACGCTGGCTTTGCCTGCCAGAAGACACTGGAGAAGAAAACTTTCCATGTGCGTTCCCTTCTCCCGGGAGCTACGTGCATTGTTCTCTCAGAAAACACAACTCTCTTGAGAAAGTCCCCTTAGGGACATGCAAGACTCAAGAAAATAGCACGTGTTGGAAAGAAAGGAGAACAGGCAAAGGGGACCCCAAAAGTGTGTCCAGCTCACAAGGTTGCTCCTCCTTGGAGAGAAAAACGCAATGTGCGTGTGGAAACCTCCGCAGAAGCCAGGCCCCGTGGAAGGGCCTCGTGGGGTTGGCAGAGCTTGCGCTGCCCCGGGTTCCAGGTGCTGCCCGCGCAGCCTCTCACCTGATTCTCACACCTCGGTGAGGTCGCATCGTAAACCCATTCAGAGGAAAGTGACTGGAGCTCAGACACATGAGGCGTGTGTGCCCAGGCAAGGGCACACCCGGAGTCGGAGCCTCGCCCACATGCATCAGCGATGGGTTCACGTGAGGGAGGGGAGAGAAAACTGAATAGCTGTCTGCATTAAAAGTGACGAGATCTCACCTAAAAGCGTGGATATTTTGGCTTCTGGTGGAAAACTAGAAGCTTTGGCCACACTGGACTCAGCTTCCTGCCTGGCATTATTGGTGGGGAGGATGGCAGTGGCCCATTTAGAGGGACACAGGCTGCGTGTTTGCCTGAGTCACAGCCCTGAGGCAGCAGAAGGCTTCTGCCTCCACAGGTTGTCGGGGAGACACGGGGTCCCGCAGGCGTATGGGACAGGAGGAGGCCCAGGGCACCATTCTGGGGAAGCACAGGCTTCGTTCCCACACCCCAGGGACCCAGGTTCCACCGTCACATTATATTTTCTTTAAACTGACACTTTTTTAGTTTACTCAAATACATTGACTTGAAAATGAAATAGTTGCTCTCCTTACTATGAATGGAAAACCAGTGTCACTGCCATAAATAAAATAAATGCAGTGGACAGAAAACGAGGAGATTCAAATCTGGCTCTGTGCTGTCGCCCACTCCCACTGTCTTAAGGGGTAAGATCAGCAGTTACTAAAGAGATGCTAAATTTGGAATCCCGCAAACTTGAGACTTGCTGCTAGCACAGGTGAAAGGCCTTCCGGGGAATTCTGAAAAGTGACAACTTTCTTGCTGTGTGACTCAGTGTTATTTACCGCTTAAACTCACTCTGCATTCAACCTAAAATAACGTCACGCACAGGACTGGTGCTTGTGTGTCAGTCGGGGTCCTGGTGGAGGATACACCCACAGGACTTTAATGAAGGACAGAGTCCTGGCAAAACTCCAGGGAGCACAGAAGCGAAGCTCCCAGAGGCTGGCGACAGAGGCGCTGTCACCCCCCGGGGACTGAGAAGACAGAGGCAGATCTCAGACGTCCCTGAGAATGTCAGAGCTCTGGGGGGACGCTGCTCAGCAGGAGCTGGGGTCCTAGAGCTGCAGGAGGGGAGCGGGGAGGAAGTGCCCCGAGCTTCTCTCCTCGTGCCCTCCCCAGCGCCTCCCGCGGGCCCTGAGCAGAACCAGATGACAGGCAGGCCTGGGTGGCACAGAGCAGGGAGGAAAGGGATGGAGGCGGGGTGGAGCGAACAGGAGAAGTGGGCACTGCACTCTCGAGGCCCCTGCACTGCCCAGCCCGTGTGGCCAGCAGACACGGGCAGGCACAGGTGGGCACGGGCGGGTCTGGGGCACTGCCGCACACACCGGCTCTCACCGCCTGCCTCTCCGGCCTGCAGTCTCCGTGAGCATCCACAACCTGTACCCAGGCTGCGAGAACGTGAGCGTGAGGAGCCGCAGCATGATGTTCGAGCCCGGCCTCACCAAGGGGGTGCTGGAGGTGTTCGTGGCCCCGCCCCACCATGCGCACTGCTCGGCCGATGACCAGTCCACCAAGGCCATCGACATCCAGAATGCCTACTTGAACGGTACGTGCTCCTGCCCCACCCGGGGCTCCCTCCTGTTGACAGCGCTGTGAGTCATTCCCCGAAGGGAGCCTATCCCAAACGGTGTCTGTCACGTGCAGGAGAAAATCCAGCACAGACTGATCTTGGGAGTGATTTCGGATGGAAATGTGACCAGATAACACCCTAAAGATAAAACTAAACACTAGGGTAACCCCAGCTCTGAGCAAAGCACCTGGTACACAGTAGGTGCTTAATTAATGACTAAGTAAATTAATAGCTGTGTAAAAGTAGAACTGCACCCCGACTTAGACATGAAATCTCATAAAACACAATCCCCAAGTGTCAGTTTAATGTGCCCAAGAATGAGAAGGATTATGTTTAAATACATCTAGGGTCGTGGATAATGCTGATACGGGCAAAGGCAATTTTTTTCCGTAGGCAAAATTTTAGGGGTGCCCTTTGCTCATTTCTGAGGGAGCAAAGCTTTAAATCTCCGCAGGGAAGACTTACTTCATCCAGCAAACCACTGCATCCTGTGCGCAGGATCTCAGCTGCTCCCAGTCACTTGCACAGGAGACCCCGACTTGCCCAGAGGCAGTTTAGAGCAGTGGATCAAAGCACCTGTTTGGGAGTTAAATTCTAGATTCTGGTCCTGCAAGTGCTCCTCACTAGCTGCGTGCCCTATGGCCACCTGCTTAATTTCTCACACTCTGTTTTTGCATGTGAAATAGGCAAATAATACGACCTCATAAAGATGATGTGAGCATGTTAGGAGCCGGTGCATGTTAAAGGGATGGGGCAGTGTCTGTCACAGCAGAGGCCCTCAGAAAATGGCAGTTGAGATCATCTTCATGTGTGCCCTTTGTATCCTAAACCCAGTGAGAAATAGAATACTCCATGGCTATTACCTAAAGCAGTGGTTCTTATAGGTCACAAACCATGGATGAGAATCACCCGGAGGCTGTAAAAACACAGCCTGCCCTGCCCCCCAAAGCTTCCAAGTCAGTAGGTCTGAGGAGTTCCCAGGTGACGCTGATGCTGCTGGTCCAGGGACCCCACCTCGGGAACACGGGTCCTAGTGAATAGAATGAAAGTCCACGTGTGTCTTGTTCTGTTAAAGTTGCATTGTCTCCACGCTCCCCAGAGCAGAGCTGGCCCTGGTGGCACAGAGAGGAGCAGCTCATCCTCGGTGCCCCCATTGTCCTGCCCTCCTTCCGCACTTCCATAGTCCCCACCCCAACCCCAGGTCTGTCGCCAGTGCTCAAAGGCCTATTTCTGTGTTCCAGAAGATTCCACAGTAAGCTTGAGCTGCCAGACTTAAAGGGTGGTCCCCCCGTCCCTGCCCTCCAAAAGGGGGCTGTAGAAAAGCCCTTTAGGGGCCAGCCCGGTGGCGCACTGCTACAGTGCGCCGCTTGGGAGTGCGGCAGCGCTCCCGCCGAGGGTTCGGATCCCACATACAGACCGGCCGCTCACTGGCTGAGCGAGGGGCAGGAGCAACACCGAGGGTTGCGATCCCGTGGCCGGTCCCGGTCCGGTACGGGCGCGACACTGAGGGTTGCGATCCGTTGCCGGTCACGAAAAAAGACAAAAAGGAAAAAAAAAAAAGAAAGAAAAGCCCTTTAGATCTCACAGAATGACTCTTGACTGTACCAGGATAAGCACCGAGGGAAGAATTAGGGGAAGGGAGCCTTCAAATCTTACAATGTAAGTAGCTCTGCCAGGCCGCCCCGGAGGCCATGGGTGGGTGTCCACTGCCCTGGCAGGATGTGGCAGTGTGGGTGCATCTCAGGTTCATGTGTCTGGACAGTGACTGGGAGGTTCTGGGTACCATGGACACTCCAGGTCAGAATCTCACCTACAGACACTTCTGGGAAAACCAGCCCCACCCACAGCTCCAGTGTGGGAATCCAGTTGCCCCCACCCAACCACATACCACCTTTGACTCCTGCTTGACCCTTCCATAGCCCGAGGGACCCCACCTTCTACAGGTTCACCCACATCGTCTTTATGCAAAAAGGAGGATGCTAATCAACTGTGCATCTCCCACGTGTGCACAGCAGCCTGCTCACTCCTGAGCAGCCCGGACAGGTCCCTCACTCACCTGTGGAGGGTGAGTTTAGTCATTGTGTAATCAAAGTTGATGTTACACTTCGTAGTCACATTTACATTCCACATCCTATACCCCATCACGTTCCACAATGAATTTCAGGACTCACTTCAGGACTCAGTCTTTTCACATACGTTTTCTCATTCAATGCTGTCCGGCACATTGAGTTTGGAGATCAGGAACCCAAAGCGGGCGCTTTGCTCTCTGAGCCCTTCCTTGTCAGGAGCAAAGTCTGCAAGTAAAGGAGGAATGTTTGCATTAAGGATGCATGTGTGTAAAACTGTGTTATTGTGGAAGAAAGTGTATATGTACACACACACACGTGCGCGTGCATACACGTTGCCATGTATGCATTTAGATACATACACACACATACGTGTGTGTTCGTGTGTGTGTGTACCACTCCAGGGTATTACACGCAGACATGATATGGATACAGATATGATAATGAAGGTATTTAGGAAGAGAGGTAGGCGGGTAGAGATGTAAGTAGAGACAGACATAGGTATACGTGATATAGATATGTGAACACTACACGTGTCAGTCTGTACTTAAGTAGATGTTCACATATATAGATGAAAGCCGTGGATATCACTGCAATCCGAGTGTGCTAAGAATCATTATGATTGAAATTTGGTGGTGGGGTTGCAGGATAATAATCTTTATTTTAATTTTTGTGTAGGAGTTGGTGATTTCAGCGTGTGGGAGTTCTCTGGAAACCCTGTCTACTTCTGCTGCTATGATTATTTTGCTGCAAATGATCCCACATCTATCCACGTCATTGTTTTTAGTCTAGAAGAACCCTATGAGATCCAGCTGAACCAAGTGATTTTCTGGCTCAGTTTCCTGAAGTCTCTTGTCGCAGTGGAAGAACCCATAGGTATGCTGAGCCTCCCCTGGGTGAGCGAGTGTCTCTGCTGCAGCCGCTGCCGCGCCTCGTCCTGGCCACGTGCAGATCCCACGGCTTGTGGCTGACAGCCGTGGCTCCTTCCTTTCTCCTTCCTGCTAAGAGACTTCCCCTCTGGAAAGCTTTTCTGGGCTCAGCCCTTCATGTGTTCTGCAGGGAGTTTTTGTTTCATGATCACATAAAACCCCGCCTCAAAGGCCGCATTCCGAGCAACTCCTTGAGAGACAGTTCTCACTTTCCTCCAATACTTTAGAGCCATGGCTGTAGTTCTTAGCTGCAAAGTGGAATTCTTCCCTATACAGCTCCTGCACCTTTCCTAAAATCAACAGAATGAGCTTTTCCCCATTCTGTAGTTCCATCAAGAACTGAGGAAGAGGGGCCGCATTGACTGAATGCATTATCTTAACTTCATTCCCAGGGGAGAGGAGAACAGGGCATAAACTACTTTTGTTCTTTGCTTGCTGCAAGAGAAGCAGCCTTCCGGGATGAATACAGTACTCAGCAGTGAATTTTTTTTTTTCCAGAAAAGCATGCAATGATAGAAGAGATTGAGCTTAATCCCCCTCAGGGGACTTCCATTTTTGCCTATTTCTTTCTCATTCTTTTTTTCTTTTAACACTCCCATAGGGAGAGGCTCTGTGAGCGTGTGAGTTGCAGGCAGTCTCTCTCTGAGCCTCTTTGTGGTGTTGCTGCATTCTGAGGGCTTCCTTCAGTCTCGTAAAGGGCGTCCCCCCAGCCAGAGGTTAAATGTTCCTGCACGTGCAGGCAGGGGCTAATCTGAGGAACACCTGAGAAGCTGCCTTTTCTGGGGTCAGTTCAGGTCCACTCCTGAGCAACCTCCCTTGACCCCAGGAATTAGGGTCATCCTATTGTTGGCTGGGCCTGGAGCCACCTCCTCAAGGTCACTGCACAGCAGGTATGGGGCCCTCAAGTCTGTGGGCAGTTTGCACATCCACCTGGAGAGACAGCAGGCCGACACACCCCCTCAGCTGTGCAGGAGAGTCGGCCAGGTAGGAGGGCCCACCTCCTGAAACAGTTCACTCTCTGCCCCCAGCCTTTGGTGGCAAGCTGAAGAACCCGCTCCAAGTTGTCCTGGTGGCCACCCATGCTGACATCATGAATGTTCCTCGTCCAGCTGGAGGCGAATTTGGATATGACAAAGACACGTCATTGATGAAAGAGATCAGGAACAGGTGAGGGGTGGCCTCTGGGTCTCCAGCCTGGGAAGCCTCCTACTGCAGGGGACTGAATCAGGGCTGTGGGAAAGACAACAGAAGTCTCGTGAACTGGAGAAAGGAACCAAAGGCCTCCCCTCCTTGGTTAACTTTTGTTATACTTTTCATTTTTATCAAAGCAGTGATAACAGAACAACAAGTCACACAGCAGTGAGGGGCATCTGCTGGGAAGCACAGTGCTGCCACCGCTGTCCTCGGCTCCCAGCACCGCCGCCCACAGGGACCTCCTCTTAGTCACTTAACTTTCAGTTCTTCTCCCGACTGCCACCATAACACTAATCAGTCCTTCTCAAAATACAAGTGGCAAGCCACTAGTGGGTCGTGAAGTTCACGTAAGACATCGGGAGCAGTGCTTTTAAAATGGGACAAGGTGGGATGGAATAGAACAGAGCAGAGTAGATGAGGGTACATTTCATGTCCAGAGTTATTTGTAAAACTCTTGTTCACTTATAAATATGGGTGTGCACAGAGTCACAGTATAAAATATGAATTTTTACTTAAAGTTTACCAAAAAGTTTGAAGCTTGGTCTGTATAATATTCTAGAAACGTGAATTTTGAATTATCAGCTTGAGACATTATCTGTTGTCTTCCTGATATGAGAGAGATTTGTCGGTGAGTGGTGTAACTCCCATTGTGCCACCTCGTCTCCTAGTCCCTGCACTTTCAGCAGCATCTCTTCTAACTTGTAAGGTGAGAGCATCAGGCCTCACCTTTCCTGCAGCAGGAGAAGCTGACACCTTTTCATGCTGTGTTCCTGCTGCTTTGTAAAACCCAAGGCTCCTGTCAGGATGACTTGGAGCACATGGCAATTTCCCAAGTCTCTGCACTCAGTGTGATGAGGCAGAGTCGCCCAAACTGCAGGGATGGAGGGTCCTTTGCAAGGTCACCAGAACCTTCCGTGCCTCCTACCAGCCTCTGAGGCCAGCAGGAGCCTGGCCCTGCCTGGAAAGACCTGGTGAGGTTGACCCACTGCTGAGGAGGCTGCCGCTCTTCCACAGGTTTGGGAATGATCTCCACATTTCAGATAAGCTGTTTGTTCTGGATGCTGGGGCTTCTGGGTCTAAGGACATAAAGGTACTTCGAAATCACCTGCAAGAAATACGGAGCCAGATCGTGTCGGTAAGCATACCCTGGGGAGGGCTTGGGCCTCTCGTTTGGTGTGGGTTTCAGGAAGTGCTTCATGGTAGGACCCAGGACGAGGTGGCTGCATGAAGATGGTTTTATCTTATTGCTCTGGGAGGAGGAAGAAAGGACAGAGAAAGAAGGAGATGCAGGAGACGAAGAGTGGTTATGGGCAAAGGTGGACCACTCAGATTGTCTGAGAGTCCTACAGCTGTAATTGTTTGTTTAAAAATATGACGACTTCTTACAAATTACAAAAGAACTTCAAATGCAACTTATAATGAAATATTTCTAAAATTCCCAAAAATAGAAAAAGTCACTAACAAAATTTATTGGAGGACATAAAATAATGTGGAGATATAATGAGCTGGCGTTCTTGGACGGTAGGATAAGACTCGAAAGTTTTATTTTCTCAAGTTACATAAATTGATACAATTCCAGTTAGCATCTGAAAGGGATTGGGTTTTTATGTTAAAATTTCAATGGAAGAATAAATAAAACATTTTAAGGTCTTTAGAATCAATACTATTAAATAAGAGGAACAGCTTCGAGAGTGTGGAAGTAAATCACAGTATCTACAGAAATTTAATAGAAAATAAAGATGTTATTTCAAGTGAATAGGAAAAGCGTTTATTTGAAATACGATGCTGGCACATCTGGCTGTTTGCCTGCACGTGAGTAAGGTTGTGCTTCTGTTCACTACATGGCCCCAAAATCAATGGATTAAAGCTTTTAAATGTAAAACTGAAACAGATATTTTGAAGGGAGATTTAGGAAAAGAACTTGAGCCTGAGGAAACCTTTGTAAACCAAGAGGATGAACCCTAGGACTTTTCAAAGAAAATATGCCTATTTGACAACATAAATTTTACATATTTTTTTTATTTTCAAAGACATTTCACAAAGTTAAAAGGCGAAATACACTGCAAAAAAATATCCTGAATGCATTTGACAGATACAGGGTTACTATTCATAATATTCAAAAAGCTCACCAAAATGGGTAAAAAAAGCACAAAATACCCATGGGAAAATGGTACAATGCTTGCAGGAATGTTCCCACTGCTGAAGCCTGAGTTATGTGTCCCGTCCTGTGCACCCCACCCCGTCCTCCTGCGTGGCTAGTGGTAGCCTGCAGCACTTGCACCAGGCTCCAGTTCCTGGTGTTCTTTTGGAATTCTTAGGAAACCCTCTGCTCTCTCACGAAAACCCAGCCCTTGTGCACCAGCTGTCCTTGCTTTCATATTGGGGTCCCACTATGACGTAGTCAGTAGATAAAGAGCAGTCTGGGGAGTCCTCAGAGGAATTTGGGCACAGAAACTAGTAGGCAGTGGGCCGGCCCGGTGGCGCACTGGATGGTGCGCCGCTTGGGAAGCGCGGCGGCGCTCCCGCCGAGGGTTCGGATCCCACATACAGACCGGTTCCCGCTCACTGGTTGAGCGAGGCGCGGGAGCAACACCGAGGGTTGCGATCCCGTTGCCGGACCCGGAAAAAGAAAAAAGACAAAAAAAAAAAAAAAAAAAAAAAAAAAAAAAAAAAAAAAAGAAACTAGTAGGCAGTGATCTGGGGACAGACAGCAGTCTGTGAAAGGCCAGCGCTTCCCCACCAGGTTTGCATTCAAGCCACATCCCTAGGCAGGAGGGAGTCCTTGAAGGTCCTTGAGTTAGGCTGCTTCAGAGCCCCTCCCCTCCCCAATTCCTGAGGCCAGGCAGGTGGAGCCTGCCAAATCAACTGCCTTTATCTAGGAATTTTGTCTTCTGGGAGGGAGGGGAATCTACTGACACAAAAGATAGGATTTGGGAGGGGAAAGCCTAATGGTGCAGTGCAATGTGTGGTTTGTATGGTTTCTAATTAGGGAGGTGTGTTGATGAGAGTCTGTAAGACAGAGTGATCTATGTAACCAAACTAAAAGGTTGCAACCCATTTCAAGCCATTTACCAAGAATTGGTCTAATTTGAAATAATATTTCAGCAACAGTGTTTCCCAATGAATACCTAACTTACGGGTAATATCCACTGTAGTATTGTTCATAAAGTGTCCATTGTTACTGAAACGGTTACTTACAGGTGAGGGGGGAGTGAGTGAGGTAGAGATTGCAAAGTGAGAGAGAGAGAGAGAGAGAGACGGAGGGCAGGTGAAACAGCAGGAGCCGAGCATCAGCTCACCGCGTGATTGCGTCCCCAATTCCAGAAACGTGCTTGTGAAGACTCGCCATCCATTTAACATAACCAATAGAATTAAAAGCCTCTACAAACTTTATATTTGATAAATAGACTCTGCTTAAGGGTAGCGATAAATAACTGCCCCAGTACGCAACGAAAGAGGCGCTAACTCATTCGTGGAATTACTTGCCACATGTGAGAATGAACGTGCCACGTGTGAGAGTGAACATGCCACAGGCGAGAGTGACCGGCACTGTCTGCCGGGCTCCTACTCCAAGCGTCCCCAGCGGCACGTTGGTCACCCTGTCCTGCCCTGCATGTTCTAGGTCTGCCCTCCGATGACTCACCTGTGTGAGAAAATCATCTCCACACTGCCATCCTGGAGGAAGCTCAACGGGCCCAACCAGCTGATGTCGCTGCAGCAGTTTGTGTGTGACGTGCAGGACCAGCTGAACCCCCTGGCCAGCGAGGAGGATGTCAGGCGCATGGCCCAGCAGCTGCACAGCACAGGCGAGGTGAGGGGAGCCCAGGCAGGGGCTGCGAGAGGCTCTAGGGACTCATTTCTGTCCCAAATCCCAGCTCCTGGAGGTGGTGTGAGCCTGGGGAGGCAGAGTGAAACTGCCCAGGTACCCGTAATACTTGTAGACACGCAGACTCGAGTGAGCCTCTGCCTTGCACTTCTCTGCCCTCGTCCCCTCACCTCGGCAGCTGTTACGTTTTGTTGTTATGTTGTGTTCTTGTTTTCCAGATTCTTTTAGTTAGGAGCACGATGCCTGCTGCCCTGGGTGAGCAGGTCTCTCCTCCTCACTGCCCCTTGGGTACCTGGTACTTACCTGCTGCACCTGGCAGCCTTCAGCATGGCTGCTCGGCATGGTGGGTGGAGTTGCCAGCTGCAGATAGACCGTTGGGTTCACAAACAGTTGAGGAAAGGCAGTAAGGTGTTCTTATAGTGACAATGTCTGGAGACACTAAGAAAAATTGTGCACAGACACCCAGAGTGACCACGATTCGAGGTACACATTAACCCCCGCCAGCAAGCGATGCCTGCCAGGAGTGACCAGAAATGTTAACCTGCTCTTGGTTGTGTCACATTCAGCACTGGGCTGCAGTTTGGAAACACTGTTCTAATTATATCGTATGACTATCCCCAGAAAAGGGACATACCCTTCACGTTACTCCATTGTGTGTAATCAGGAGACCAGGGCAAGCTAGACTGGGTCAGGAAGAGCAGTTCTGAATATTAAAAACTAGAAGCAGTTCTGGGAATATTCCAAACCAGAAGTTTGCCCTCTCCAGTCTTAGGTGCTACATCTGACACTGTGGCCAAGTTTGTGAGAATCACCTATTCCTGAAACTAAAATTCAATCCAGAAACCAGTGACCTCGAATACCAGAGCCTCAAGCAGTGATTTTGTCGGCCTTTACACTCCCATTTACATAACCAGTGAATCTGCTGACTCCTGCAGCAGTATTTTAAAGTGATTGAATCCAAGAAAGGGGACAGGTGATGGATCCAAGCAGCTTAGATGATAAGATACTGCTGGACATAAAAAAGAAAACGTTTTAACCATGATAATAAACTCACCCCTTTGGCATAGTATTTTTTTGCCATCTAATATTTGACCAGAACTTTCCAGATCATAGCATACAATCCACTTTATTTTATTTATTTATTTATTTATTTTGTCCTTTTGAGACCGGCCACACGGTGCTCAGCCAGTGAGCGCTGTGAGCGCACCAGTCATCCCTATATAGGATCCGAACTCGCGGCGGGAGCGCTGCTACGCTCCCAGCGCTGCACTCTCCCAAGTGCGCCATGGGCTCAGCCCCAATCCACTTTATTTATCACATCCCTCGTTGCCCTGGACACTTTTTTTTTTCCTTTTTGTCTTTTTTCGTGACCGGTAATGGGATCGCAACCCTCGGTGTCGCGCCCGTACCACGACCGGCAACAGGATCGCAACCCTCGATGTCGCGCCCGCACCGCGCTCAACCAGTGAGCGGACCGGTCTCTATATGGGATCCGAACCCTTGGCGGGAGCGCCGCACTCTACCGAGTGCGCCACCGGGCCGGCCCGCCCTGGACACTTTAATAAGAAGGATGGGAGAAGGAAAATTTAAATCCTGTGCCTCCCCACTCCCCCCGCTGGCTCCGGCCCCTCCTGCAGTACGTCCTGTTACTGCCTCCTAACTAAAGTTTTACCAGTTGTCCGTCTAATGTCTGTTTTCTGTCCAGGATCCCACACTGCATTTGGTTAGTTGTCTTGGTCTCTTTAGTGCCCTCCACTATGGGACAGTTTTTCAGTCTTTGTCTTTCATGACCCTGAGGAGTCAGCAGCATCTAGGACGACGTGGCAAATGGTGTTCCACCAAGTGCCACGTCAAGAACGAAGTAGAAACTGGCTCTGCCCTCCAGGAATTTTCCATCTAAGGCTAACTTTGAACAGAATCCTATGCAGTGGGCGTCTAAAGGATGAAGCCCGACAGGTGGAGTCTGAGCCCCCGTGGGAGGAAGCAGGCAGCTTGGATCGCCATTATTCATAGAACCAGCCAGAACAGGGAGGGAAGAGGTTCCATAACGGGAAAAGCTGCCTGGGTTTTGTCATATTTGTTTTCAACTTTGGCTGTGTTGGAGAAATTACCACGACTGATAGAGCTCATGTGCGCTCTGGTCCTTGTCTCTGCTCTCGCCCCTCTCTCCCCTGCTCCAGGGCCAGCTGTTATCTTGGTGGCGTATCTTTCCAGACCTTTTTTATGGGTGCATGTTAAAAATTCCCCTGATGGTGTAATAATACCACCTTCTGAACTTCGGAATTTTTTTTTTTGAAAAATATCAAGTCTTCAGAGAAGTTGCAAAAATAGTACCATGAACCCTCGCAGGCTGTGCACCTAAACCACCAGCTGTTCACATTTTGTGGCATTTGCTTCATTCTTCTCTCTTCCATTTCTCCATGTATTTATTGGACAGACATCATGAATTTCACCCCTAAATAATTTAGCCCGTATCTCCTAAGGAGAAAGACATTCTCCCACATACCCAATATAATTGATGATCACATGTCAGAACCAGCAGTGATATAGCACTATGTCCTATATATAGAATATGTGGTCCCATACACGGGCTTGCCACTTGTCCCAATAATTCCTTTTTTCTTTTTCCTTTTATTTATTTATTTATTTATTTAATCTATTTCTTTTATTTATTTATTTTTCTTTTATTTATTAAAACAAGTCAATACATTTAAAAAGACTAAGATCATAAAAAAAATATGTTCTCTGACCACAGCAACAGAAGGAAATTTAGAAAATTCACAAATGTGTGGAAATTAAACAACACTCTCCTAAATAAGCAATAGGTAAAAAGAAAAATCACAGGGAAATTAGAGAGGACTTTGAGGTAAAAATCAAAGCACAGCATATCAACATTTATAAGATGCAGGGCTCATGCAGTGCTTGGAAAAAGAAAAATCACAGGGAAATTAGAGAGGACTTTGAGGTAAAAATCAAAGCACAGCATATCAACATTTATAAGATGCAGGGCTCATGCAGTGCTTGGAGGAAAATTTTTACTTGTAAACACCTATTTAATAACAAATATAAATAAAAATCTCCAATCAGTAATGTGAACTTCTACCTTAAGAAATAGAAAAAGAAGAGCAAACTAAACCAAAAGCAAATATAAGTAGAAAACAACAAAGATTACAACAGAAATATATGAAATAGGGAGTTAAGAAACAATAGGGAAAAGCAGCAAAATCAAAAGGTGGTTCCTGGGCCGGCCCGGTGGTGCACTGCTACAGTGCGCCGTTTGGGAGCGCAGCGGCGCTCCCGCCGAGGGTTCGGATCCCACATACAGACCGGTTCCCGCTCACTGGCTGAGCGAGGTGTGGGCGCAGCGCCGAGGGTTGCGATCCCGTTGCCAGTCCCGGTCCGGTACGGGCGCAACACTGAGGGTTGCAATCTGTTGCTGGACACGAAAAAAGACAAAAAAAAAAAAAAGTGGTTCCTTAAAAAGATTCACAAAATTTGCAAACCTTTATCTAGATCTACCAAGAAAAAGGAGAGAAGACTGAAATTACTAAAGTCAGAAATAAAGCAGGGGCGTTATGATGTTTTCATTATGTTCCTTGTGATGTTGAGACTTCGTTTCTTTCTCTTTCTCATTGCATTTTTGCTCTACCGCTGGGTTTTGTTCTTTCTTGTGTTTTCATGGTAGTGACTGTCGATTTTCAGATTCCAGGTGCAGGACTTCCTTGAGGATTTCTTGTAGGGCTGGTCGTGTGGTGGTGAACTCCCGCGGTTTCTGCTTGGACAATACACTATTTTCCCCTCATTTCTGAAGGATAGCCTTGCTGGTTACAGTATTCTTGGCTGGCAGTTTTTTTCTTTGAGTATTTTGAATTTATCATCCCATTTTCTCTGGCCTGTGGAGTTTCTGTTGAGAAGTCTGCTGTTAGTCTGATAGAGGCTCCCTTAGAGGTGACTTGGTACTTTTCTCTTGCTTCCTTTAAGATGCTCTGTCTTTGAGTTTGCCTGTTTGACTGTAATGTGTCTTGGAGAGGATCTTTTTGGATTGAATCTGTTTGGGAATCTTGGAGCCTCCTGGATCTGAAGGTCCGTGTCTCTCCTTATAACCTGGGAAGTTTTCCATGATTATTTTGTTGAATAGGTTTTCCATACCTTTTCCTTTCTCCTTCCCTTCTGGAACACCCATGATTCAAATGCTTGTGCTAGCTCTCTTAGATTTTCTTCATTTTTTGAAATTATTTTTTCCTTTTTTTGGTCCGCTTGTGTTATTTCTAAAAAGACTGTCTTCAAGATCAGAAATTCTTTCTTCTGCTTGTTCTAACCTGCTGCCTAAGCTCTCAGATGTGTTTTTTTATGTTGGTGAGTGAATCTTTCAGTTTCATGAGTTCTGCTACATTCTTTTATAAGGTATTAATCTCTTTGTAAATTTCTTCCTTCATATCCTGGATTTTTTTTTCTTGTTTCATTATATTGTCTGAGTCTTCTTGTATCTCAGTGAGTTTCCTTAACATTGTTGCTCAGATTTTCTTTTTACTCATTTCAAGGGTTTCCTGCTCTGTAGGATCTGGTATTTGAGAATTACTGTCATTTTTGGTGGTTTCATGTTTTCTCGGATTGTCATATTTCTGGTATCTCTGCATTGACGTCTGGTTGTCTGGTAGAGCAGTTGCTTCTTCTGTTAGTCTGGAGTTGTCTTTGAGGAGAGAGACGTCCTCTTTTTTCTCCAGTCTCCACTGGTGACTCTCCTTGTGTCGGTGCAGTCAAGTGTCTGGTGGGCCTCCTGCACAGGGGCTGTGGCTACTGCTGTGGCATCGAGCCACTTTTGCAGCAGCTGTGGCTGTGGTGGTGGGTTTGCTGGGCCACCTGCATGGTAATGATGTTTTTGGCATCCTCCTTGCTTGCTTCCCAGCAGGGGATGCTGCCCTCTGCTCCTGCCTAGGACCTCGGGCGTGCTCTGCTTCTTGCCTGCTTCCAGGCGGAGGGGTATTCCCTTGGCTCCTCCTAACAATTTCTTGCATAGCTGTTTTTATTTATGTATTCACTTTGGGATTCGGAATCCAGTCCAAAGTCGCTCATTGCATTAGTTGCCATCACTCTTTTTTTTTTTTTTTTTTATCTTTCATTATGTTGACCTTTTTGAAGAGTCAAAAGTAGTTTTTCAGAATCTCTCTTCTGACATTCCCAAGCCGTTTTTTGGGCTCAGTGTTGCTTTTTTGAGATCCATCCAAGTGAATGGCCTGGATCATTCTTAGAACCCTCGCACAGAGTTTGTATCACTGGGATCAGGCCGTTTTGTGCTCTGAGGGGCTGGTGCCCTGGCCAGGGCTCTGTCTCTCCACGTGACCTTCCCTTGTCCCCTCTGGCAGATCAACATCATGCAGAGCGAAACGGTGCAGGACGTGCTGCTCCTGGACCCCCGCTGGCTTTGCACCAATGTCCTGGGGAAGCTGCTCTCCGTGGAGACTCCCCGGGCCCTGCACCATTACCGGGGCCGCTACACCGTGGAGGACATCCAGCGCCTGGTGCCTGACAGCGATGTGGAGGAGCTGCTGCAGATCCTGGATGCCATGGACATCTGTGCCCGGGACCTGAGCAGTGGCACCATGGTGGACGTCCCTGCCCTGATCAAGACCGACAACCTGCACCGCTCCTGGACCGATGAGGAGGATGAGGTGATGGTGTACGGTGGTGTGCGCATCGTCCCTGTCGAGCATCTCACCCCCTTCCCGTGTGGCATCTTCCACAAGGTGCAGGTGAACCTGTGCCGGTGGATCCACCAGCAGAGTGCCGAGGGGGATGCAGACATCCGCCTGTGGGTGAATGGTTGCAAGATTGCCAATCGTGGGGCTGAGCTGCTGGTGCTCCTGGTCAACCATGGCCAGGGCATCGAGGTCCAGGTCCGGGGTCTGGAGACAGAGAAGATCAAGTGCTGCCTGCTGCTGGACTCGGTGTGCAGTACCATCGAGAATGTCATGGCCACCACGCTGCCTGGGCTTCTGACGGTGAAGCATTACCTGAGCCCCCAGCAGCTGCGGGAGCACCATGAGCCAGTCATGATCTACCAGCCACGGGATTTCTTCCGGGCTCAGACCCTGAAGGAAAGCTCACTAACAAACACCATGGGGGGGTACAAGGAGAGCTTCAGTAGCATCACGTGCTTCGGGTGTCATGACGTCTACTCGCAGGCCAGCCTCGGCATGGACATCCACGCATCAGATCTAAACCTCCTGACCCGGAGGAAACTGAGTCGCCTGCTGGACCCACCCGACCCCATGGGGAAGGACTGGTGCCTTCTCGCCATGAACTTGGGCCTCCCCGACCTTGTGGCAAAGTACAACACCAATAACGGGGCTCCCACGGATTTCCTCCCCAGCCCCATCCACGCCCTGCTGCGGGAATGGACCTCCTGCCCTGAGAGCACAGTTGGCCTCCTCATGACCAAACTGAGGGAGCTGGGTCGCCGGGATGCGGCGGACTTTTTACTGAAGGCATCCTCTGTGTTCAAAATCAACCTCGATGGCAACGGCCAGGAGGCGTATGCCTCCAGCTGCAACAGTGGCACGTCTTATAATTCCATTAGCTCCGTGGTGTCCCGGTGAGGGCGAGGGAAGCCTCTGGCTTGGGCAGGGTCTCTTGGGATTGCAGAAGCAAGGGGGCCACAGCCCATCTTTCCCATTGGAGACCCCAGCATTCCTCCGTCCGCCCACATCCGAAAGGACGTCCCCCTCCCCTGCTGCACCTGCCTCTCTGCCACTACCTCCCTCCCTCCCGCACAGTCCGCCGTCGGTGGATGGTCTTTCCAGTGTAAGAGCAGACCACATCCTCTGCTTGGGCCATTTAAAAAGCTAGTGTCCCTCTTCTCAGTGTTCTGGACTCCATCTCTTGTCCTCCAGTAACTTGCTTCTTACTGATGATTTTACTGGAATTGCTCACTTTTCAATGAAGATTTTTTTAATCACTCTATTGATTATCCTTTCAAGAAAGAAGTGCACATTTGTCCAAAATGTGTATTTCTTATACTCTTTGTTTGTTACACCATCTCCTCAGCTTATCTCTTTTATATTTGTAGGGAAATCTCCTATGTGTGGAATCCCACTACATGATTTGTAAACAGACAATATGTGAGTGCCTTTTGCAGAAGAGGGTATGTTCGAAATCATCTCAGTCAGCCAGGAGCTGTCATCAAGGAAATGCTACCTCTCTGTCCCTTGCTGTATGCTGACCATCGCCAGAGGTGCTTCACCCTGAGTGTTTTTTGTTTTTTGTTTTTTTTTTCTTTTTTGTCCAGCAGCAGTTTCTGTGTTTTCTTTGGCAAGGAGAGGGGAGAAAGGGATCCTCCTTCAGGGTGATTTCATGGCCAGTGTTGTTGCTGTAAAAAGACAATTTTCAGTTTGCTTTTGTCGAACCATCAATGTGAAACCTACAAACTGTCGCACTTCATCATTTCCTCTCATCTCAGGTAGAAAGTTGACACAGTTGTAGGGTGACGGAGACCTGTGTAAGAATTCAGAGGACCCCCAACTCATAATTTGTGTCAGTCCATTGTCATTTGTGCATAGCAGATGGTTTCCACATTTAGATCCTGGTTTGATAACTTCCTGTACTTGAAGTCTGAAAGACAGAACAAAAAGGAAGCAAGTTTTCTTGCCATGATTTTAAATCGTGATAGAGTTTTCAATTG
The DNA here is from genome assembly GCF_000696425.1 of Galeopterus variegatus. NCBI lineage: Eukaryota > Metazoa > Chordata > Mammalia > Dermoptera > Cynocephalidae > Galeopterus > Galeopterus variegatus. The sequence continues at coordinate 917,430 of NW_007726241.1, forward strand.
ATATGAGGGAACATGTCCTAATTCTTCTGTCCTGAGAAGCATGTTTGTTAATGTTATATCATATGTATATATCTATATGCACTATGTACATACATATATATTAATACTGGTATTTTTACTTAATCTTAAAGATGTCATTAAAAAGTTAAGTTTTCTTTTTCATTTCCTTCCTTTTTTATAAATAAACTGTTGCTTGTCGAATTAATGTTGTTGGTCTTTAATTCAGAAGCAGTTCTTTTCCTGTTGGGTTTTCACTGGCATCAGTGCACATGGGGGAATCAGAAATCTAGGAAGTCATTATACCTACAGTCCCAAGGGTGGGAAAACAACCCAGTTATTTAGGTGCTTTATTATTACTAAAATTGGGAATGGTGTGGGAAAGTAAAAAATGCCCAGATGATTTTCACATTTGTTCTCATTTTAAAGAAAAAGTCCTGTTCCATTTTCCTTGGGTGAACTGAAACACCAAATGGGATCTTTTAGTCCTGGCATGGGAAGCAGAGGAAGCTTTGCTGTTTCTATGCAGAAGGGAAGGTGATGGTACCAGGAACAGGAAAACCTACGGCAAAAGACGCCTCTCTACCTGCCCTTTAATATAAAGTACACTCGCCCCAGCCATCAGTAGAAACTCTAGGTGTGACCTGCATGGGACCACACGTGACGAGCTATAGAGACAAAACCTACATTTAGTAAAATCTCAAGTGTACTTAATAAAATGGGCAAAGAAAAAAAGACTGGAAGGTAGTAACCCTGGTTTTCCCTGTGGTGGTAGGAATACAGTTTATTTTTGTTATGCCCAAATTGTCCACAACAAGCATGATTTACTTTTATAATGAGAAAAGAAATGTCAATGAATAAAACCAAAAACCGCACATAGGTGGATACACCTAGAAAGGATGGCACTGAAATCGGAATCATGGTTGTCTTAAAGAGTGGATCCTCCTTTTCTTGTCTCAAGCTCTTCCTGAGCGTTGGCCTCATTGCCTCCTACTAAAGAGAGTGCTTGCTGTCATAGGGCATATTGGCAGGCAGCTAAAGCCAGAGGAAGGGGTTTGCCTCTTGCAGCATCTTTGTGTAGACTCCCAGAGGAAGCCTCTGATTGAACGAGCTTGGGTCACATGGCTATCCCTGTGCTGATCACAATGGTGGGGAAGAGAGTTACTGGCAGTGGCCTGGGTTGATGTTGGGGAGGAGCCGTTTTCCCCAAGAAGGGGGCTCAGGAAGATGCTGGGCAGACTAATGCAAAGCACTGCAAGAGTGTGTATACGTTTGTTTTCTGCAAGTCTCAGGAAAGGTTCCTGTTCATGTGGTTATGAGGCCCCAGGGCTCTGGAAAATATTGAAGCTATACTCAGGAATCATTACAACCCAAATGTCAGGAGCTTAAGGATCGCTGAGCTCAGTTCTCATCCTGGGAATTGCTGTGGGGGCAACTCGGGGCAGTTTGGGGTCTTCTGTACCGTGAACTCTGGTCAGGCTGAAGCTGTCTAGCAGAGCCCCACCGTGTGTAGCAGGCTCTGCCTCCCCTACTATATCCTGATGGTGTGGCCCCGGTGACGGCACTCCAAAGTGAAGGGCCCGCAGGGCTGCTCCTGCTTAAACAGCTGCTACATGCCAGCAAGGCTGTAAAACCTAGAGGGCCGTCGAGAGCTGGGCTTGGGCAGAGAAGGCTTGAGTTTACGAGTAAAAGGATCCCCATACTGGCCAGCCGCCAAAAAAAGAAAAAAATACCCCACTAAATTAAAAAAGTAAATGGATGTTTTCAGTTTTACAAGATGAAAAAAGTTCTGGAGAGGGGTGGTGGTGATGGTTGCACAACAGTGTGAATATATTTAATTGCACTGATCTGTGCAGTTAAAAACAGTTCGATTATTGTTATGTACATTTTGCCACTTTTTTTTAGGTAAAAAGATAGTAAAAATATTCAGATAACAATAAAGCTTGCAGATTAATGTACAAGATTACTCATTGTGTTTAGAGCAGCCCAGCAAAGCAGAGCCCCCCAAAAGGGGGGATAGAAAAAGTGGTAGATTGCTTTATGAAATAATTTGATATTTGTTATTTAAAAAAAATAAAACGGAAGTGATCATCGTGGGAAAAGATGTGAAAGTTTTGTCTGGCTTCTTTTCTCTTTTAGCTTGCAGTTACTTATTTTCCTGGGATGGCACTGTAGCTTTTGCAGGACTGTGGATTCCTGAGGACTCAGTCAGGCCACGCTGTTGATGAGGAATGGTGCGATCCTACCCGTCAATCCCAAACGTTTTGGCATCTGTAGGGTGCCAACCCCAAGCAAGCAACAGGGACACCACGCCGATTGAGGGCTCACTAAGGCCGGCCACGGGTCTCAACCCCACAGCTGCCTGAGGAATTTTGCTCTGAGAGGCTATTTGCAGAGACTGTAGCTGTGCTTCTGGTGGGAACCAGAGGGTGAGTGAGATCAGACTTTATCACTGCAACCAAAAATTATACGCTGCACTCCAAGAGCTTTCTATGTCCAAACCTCCGAGTCCCAGAACTCAGCAGCTTCCAGGTGTGGGCCCAGGTCAGAGATGTGCTCATCTATCCCTGGGATCACTCTGGCCGTGGAGGGAGGGCCAGTGAGGCACCCCTGGAAGGGGGATTTAAGAGACAGTTAGCTCCATTCGGCTTCACTGGGAAGAAAGAACCCCTGGGAAATGCCCCAGGATAGGCAGCTGCTAATCTCTTCCCAGACCACTGGGCCTCAGGTGGTTGCCGGCTCATGACTCTGCTCAGTTCTCAGTCAAGAGGAGAGAAGACTATGTGGGTGCGGGGAGGAAGGGCAGGAAAGGAACCCGACAGATGCCTACAGCCGAGGTCCACTGGGTCCTGAGCTGTCCACAGCGTGTCACTCTCTGGGGCTGATGGTGGGTGACGGTGGCCTCGCCAGGTGCCCAGCTGTGACTGCAGCCTGCAGGGCTCCTCATCAGGGGCACAGAGAAGGGACTCCAGGGGCTCTTGGTGGACCACACCATATTTTCCCATTGAAATCACAGAATGTCACAACTAAAAGAGACCTTAGAGATGGTTTGCTTCAACCACACTCTTTGGGGGCTGGAAGCAAAAAGATGAAAAGATTTAGACAAAATTGCACAGTTCACTTATTAACTATTCAGAGTAAGTGTTAGGCGACCTGACCACAGTGGAGGGCCTTTATACTGCTGTGTTAAGTACCGGTATTAAATGTGGCGTGCATGTATGTGTGTGTGCCCGTGTGCGAATGTGTCACGAGTGCATGTGTGTATACTTGTATATTGCGTGTGTGCATGTGTATATGTGTGTGTTGTGCATGTGTGCAAGTTTGTGTGTATGCATGTGCATATATTTGTGGGGTGTGGGGTGTGGGGGTGGGGGGAATGAGGGAATTCTCTGGCCAAGAAAACTTGTTTTTCTGGCCGAGAGGCTTGATCCTGCTGATTCAGCTGTGAGTGTGTGTTTTCCGCAATCGGGGTGACTAATGGGAGCATCACAACTGTCTTCCGCCGTGCCCCGCCCCTCGTGCATCCTCAGGCCTCAGACTCTGAGGCTCCAGCCCCAGTGGCAGCCCCCGGGGCTTCTGCGAGCCTCAGGTTGCGTCACAGCTGGTGTCAGAATCATTCTGTGTCCGGGAATGGAAGGCCAGTGACCCCGAGCCAGGCCAGGGCTGCTTCCTCCCAATCATGTGATTCCGTGACCCATATTCACATGAAGGAGAGACCAGGCGGTGACGGCTGCGGGTCCATGCTGTGGCCACTGCACCGGAGGACAGCGTCCCCAGGCCTTCTGGTGTGGCCCTCCCTGCGTTGTGGGCTGTGCCCCCGGGTCCTCAGGCCATTCAAGGCATGAAAGCTTTTATTTCTTCCAGCCGTATTTTACACACGTTTTAATGCAGCTGAAATCATCCAAAGAGTACGATTTTATACTCTGCTTTTCTTTTTTAAACTAACATTATGACATAGCTATTTTTTTAATGTTATTAGAGGCTTTTCAGAAACATCAGTTTTAATGGCTACATAATACTGTGATAATGTCATATCCCACCTACTGTGAAACTCGGGCTTTTTTTTCTATTTTAAATAAAGCTTGTACCTCTTTATGCACATTTTTTTTTTTTTTTTTTTTTTTTTTTTTTTGTATTTTGGACTGGACATGAAGTATGTGTTGTTTGGCTTTTGGCACATGATGATTAAAATCTGAGGAGGAAAAGCAGTTCCTGCTGAGCAAGAAATCGCATTTGTGCTGCTCTGTTTGGTTTTCTTTGTTTCCCAGAAAAACATTATTTTATCAATTAACTATTGACACTCCTTACAATACTTTTTTACTTATTTTTTTGCTACATATAACAGCTTTTATAATATTACTTGTTGAGCAAAAATGGACAGAAAATTTGTTCTTTCCACTATCATCAGAGACTAAAATGATTAGTTAATAATTATAGTTATTGCTATTTTAGAAAACTTCCAGCTTCTAAACCCATTATTAGTAATGTCATAAATGTTTATGATTGTTGTCAAATCTAGGGAACCTCTTTCGAGTTTTGTTTTTGTGTCTTTTTCATATATAAGATGGAGGACTTTCTGAGATTTCAAGTTCTCTAGTGACTTATTTTAGATGCTCCTTGAATTGTCAGCACTCATGTCCGATTTGTCACCAGTGTCCTTCTCGGTCTGGCTTTGTGTCCCGCACCCCTGTGCAGGCTTTGTTCACTGGGAAGCCAGCCTTACTGTGCCCCGTGTGCCTCCCAGCGTCTGGCCCAGGGTACCAAGGACTGCAGCCTGCAGAGTCTGCTGCCCACCTCCGTGGTTGCACACTCCTTGCTGGAGGACCTTGAGTGAAAACAAACCCCTGCCCCTCCCTGTCTTGGGGATGACTCCTCTGCTCCCGGCAACTCCACTAGGCCATGGATGCTTTATTCCTTGATGACACTGACCTCTAGACTCACACAGTGGTTTTCAGATCAGGTCCCGCAATTTAGAAAACCTTTTTCTCTCTCTTTAGAGCTTGGTTTTCGGAATCATTGTGGACGTAGAAATTCTCTTCGGGAAATCTAGTATCTAACATTGATTCTTTTCTCCATTACATTCCTGTTATCAAAGTCCTGATCATCTATGAGACAGTATCCCTGGCTGTGGAGGGGAAATATTCCTGTGAAGAATGTTCACAGGTATCACTCCCCTTGCATTCCACCCACCTGGGGTCTGCAGGCCTGGTCGGGGTGGGCTGGGGCAGGATCCAGAGGTCTTATCTCCCTGCCACGCCCACCTGCCCCAGGCCCTGCTCTGGAAGAAGGAACCCCGATGTGAGGAGCTGTTCTGCTGGGAGAAGCGGGTGGGTGGCGGCTCCTGCAGGGAGGAGATAGGACTCCCCCCAAAGTGGGTGGAGAGTCACAGTACAGAAGTGCTTTTGAGAAAGGTTCTGCCGGGGCAGAGGGGGAGGAACTGTGCGAGGGGAAATGGCTTAGCGGCTGGAAGGGGGTGGTCTCTGGGAACTGCTCCTGGACCAGCATAAACCTGGCCCTGTGTCGTCCTGCAGCTCTCCGCGCCTGCCGAGCAGCGTCCCCACCAGGGCCGGGACACCCCTGCGGCCTGCGCGCTGCTGTCTGGGCCAGAGCGCCCGAGAGCGAGTCCAGGCCTCCTCCTCCTGGTGGTGTGACCTTGGGCAAGGTCCTTAACCTCTCTAGGCCTCAGTTAGCTCGTCTGCAAAATGGCGATGGGGGTTATCACGATCATCAGGTGCCGTGATCCAAACAGAGTTTGTGCAGCTCTCGGCATAAGAGAGCAACAAGGTCCCAGTCGACTGCTGGTTTCAGGAGGTCAGGAGGAAGTATAGTGGGATTTGCGGAGAGCTTTTAATTTATTATTATTGTTATTATTGTTTGTTGTGGTGGTTATTAAGAAGTAGCAGAAGAAACTGCTGGAAGGACCACAGCCAAGGTCCCTCTGAGAGTCCTTGAAAGCAGCCACCACCAGGTCACTCACTGGAAGCTGCAGTGGGAGGAAACCAGGCCGGGTCCACGTGCTCCCGTGGGTCACGTCGGTCGCGGCCTGTTAAACATCAACTCTGTTTTTACAACAAACCAATGCCCTTTTCATCTGATTATGAAAAGGTCATGATCTAGAGACTGAAACTTTAAGGCAAATGCTCACTCACGTTCCCTCCCAGTCCAGCTTGCAGAACAAACACAACAGATGTTGAGCCCACTAGAATCAAGAAGCCGTTTTTGACTTGACTTGCTTTTTTTTTTTCTGAGAATATGCAAGAGAAGAAAGGGAAATGCAAAAAACTCCCAGATGGATCACTGGCCCACAAAATTGCGTTTTATTCAGAGCTGCTGCCTGCTGTGAACTTCTTTCAGTGCATCATATGTATTTGGGGGGTTGAGCAACCAAGGGGAACCAGGGGAGAAAGCAGTGATGCTGGAAGCTGCTTTGGCGTAGAAACGCCAGGGCACAGGAGTTCTTTAACCCTACATGAACCGTGGGACAGAGCCCACCAGAGGCAACGTGATGAAACAGCTCCAGGTCACCATGTATGGACTTGTGTCCCTAATCTGTCCATCTTTGCTCCATCCTAGGATCTCAGCTGCCTGGCCCTCCCCAGTTATCAAGGGCTTGTCTCAATAACAACCTATTGATAAAAACCTATCTGGATGGATAAAAACCCTATTATGTTCTGTGTTTTCTGACAATTCTATGTAAAATTTTCAGTAATGTTTCATAAGTTAAGACCCAACAAGGGTGTTTCAATGATATATGCACACTCTAATGTTTCAAAATATTTTTTAAAATAATAGTATCTATGTGTTGGGGAGTGTATGCTAAGCACTATGCAAGCATAATATTCCCTTTAATCCTTACAAGGCCTACGAAAGTAGGCATTTTTAATTCCCCTGCTAGAGGTGAGAAAATAGACTCTATGAGTATAAGTATCTTGCCCAAGGCTACATGGCTCTTAAGTAGCAGAATCAAGATTTGAACCCAGAACTATTTAATTCCAAAATCTGCAGCCTTTATTGCTATCTATTTGTTACTTGGTTATTGTCTGTCTTTGTCAACCACTGTGCTCACCCCTCACCTGGCAAACAGTAGGTCCTAAATAAATATTAGTTAAATGAATGAATGCTTTCTCCCCTCAAGCCCTAAGGATTGGAGGCCTAGTGGTGGAATGGCAGGTCACAGTTTTGTTTCATACTTTGGTGAAATATCAGGGCCAGAGGCCTTGTGGCCCCAGGAGTCCAGCCCGCTCTGCAGCTCTCTGGGACAGAAGCAGGAACCCCTCGTTGTGTTGCAGAAATGCTTCACGTCCAAAGTTTTGTAAGATTTTTCTTTCTTTTTCTTTAGCATCCAGCATGCCAAGTCAATCAACCAAGTTGTTACAAAGCTGAGAATTTTGAATTAATTAGAAATCATGAACAAAATGTTTTTCATATGTAAGAAAATGAAATCTAGTCTCAAATGGGAAACTTGTTCCCTTAAATATCAAAATCTCTAAGGAGTACTGCTGGCATTGTTTCTCCTATCAGAAAATCAAGCTTATTGCTACAGGTGTCTGAGTTTCATCGATTTAAGATGATTTCTGAGTCTGCGGCAGCCTTGGCACTGCCTTTATCCCACGGTTACCGACTGGCCAGGCTCGGCTGCCCTCTCGCATTCAACAAATGACCTGAAAATCCAAAAGTCGGTGCAAGGATTGGAAGGTTTATTCAGATTACCGGTACTCAACTAAATGTCTAACGAAGCAAACAAAGAGAAAAGAGGAACAGTGGGGTCCAGTTTATCCCAGTCCCAATCGGAGGGGCCAACCTATTCCATTAACAGTAATTGATAAAGCAGATCTCCCCACTGTTGTCGGCATAAAGAAGAAAAGTATCAAGTAGATTTAAATCAGAGAAAAAAGGCATAGCCGGGAGCCCTCCAGGGTGCACCTGCATAGCAGTCGATAAGATCCAACCAAACAGCAGAAGAGGGCTCAGAAAATCAGAGAAAGGCAAAGAGAATAAAGCATTGCCTTCTCAGAATTTAGGCCAGGGACTCCGGGAGAGATCTACCAGTAGCAGAGACCTGGGAGCAGTTCCAGTGGCCACTTGCCTCTTGCAGCTGGAGTCTTCTCTGGTGTCCAAAGCTTTCCAGTTTTTGCCAGTGATTAAATTAGGCTCTCAGATTCCAAAGTCATAGAAATAAACAATGTGTCCAACAGTAAAGCAGCAACGCTTAATTAAAAGAGGAAGTAGACTTATGTATAAGGGGTAGCGACAGTAAAGCTAGCCCCCCCCTCCCCCCCCAGGAGAGCTGTTCAGTCTTTTATAGGGAAAGGAGTTAAGGGGTGGCAGGCCAGCGTCACTGGAGCTGGTCCGTTCTGTTCTTCCTGATTGCGTCATCGGCGCACGCTCAGTAGGTCCAAGATGGCAGTGGTGTTCATCGTTGTCACCCCAGGAGAGTCATTGCAGCAGTCACCTTGATGCTTTGTGCACAGGTGGGAATTCCTAAAGGGGTCTTAAGGCTAATCTGTAACTTTTATTATTATGGTAAAACAAGCCTTGCAGAGGGGTTTTGCAATTCAGTAAATATCTGTTTTCCTCCCTTATCTCAGTCTATTTCCTCAGGGCAGCCCATGGGGTAATCATTTGCCCTGAGGGGTCTCATGACTGAGGAGTGGAAAAGTAACAAAGTGTCCTCTGCACGGAAAATGGAGTCAGCTTGGTTCACAGGCCCAGCCTTACTGTTTCACCACCTCTTCTGCCAGGTTCAGGCACTTCCCTTCAGGTTAGGAAGGCTGTCTGCACAGTGTCCTTCCCACCTGCACCGCTCTTTCCTCTCGCCACCTCTTGCGTGTGCCCCTCTGTCCATCCAGCACGTTTTCCCCAGGACACTTCTGTCACACCGACTTCAGGTCTCCATCTCTGCCTCTTCTCTTTCTCTTGAACACATTCCCTCATGTTTTCTTGAACCTGTGAACTGCTTTTAACACTAGATACTAAGCTGCTTCTCAGATTCACCCAGTGCTGTAAACAGTTCCTGCAGTCAGGATTCCAGGGAGTCAGCTGGTCCCCATCCCCCAGCAGCACTTTGCTGTGTAAGGCCTTTCCTATGGAACATCAAGGTCACTTCAGGCCTTTGAAAAAACATTCAGGAAGGGAGTGACTAAGTCTGAATTTCTGAAGATGTTTTTAGTAGAAAAGAATTTATGTAAAGCATGGATTATTGATGAGTTTCTGGAAAGGTTTATAAATGTGTCTTTTAGCTACTCAGAACTGGGCCTCTGAATCACTGGGAGCATAAATGATAGCGGTCAGGTGAGGACTGGAGGATGCAGATGGCAGTGGGAAGGCCCTGCAGTCCCCTGCACCTGCTTGTCTCAGAGGGCTGCGAAGGCCCCGCCTGAATGCCCGAGCAGCGGGCCTGACCCTGCACAGCCCCACGTGAAGGCAGAGGGGACGTGATCTCCTCCATGGGGCAGAGTTACTATTTATCAAGTTAGGGGTAAAAGATGGGCTTTCTCTTCTTATTTCACCCCATTACCCTAAACAGAAGCCCTGCGTGGGGCTGGCTTGTTCTGTGCCTGGGAATGAACCAGTGTGGTCACACCGAACACACCAGCCCATCCCCCAAATATGAGGAGTCACTACCAGGAACTCAGGGCAGGGGTAGTTCTCCCTGCGCATAAGGGAGCACGGGTCCTATGCACATGGGACTATACTTGAAGTAACAACGGGATAAGGTGGGACATGATGGTGTGATGTGTGTCCCCGTGACTGCTTTGGGCAAACTTGGGCTGGCACTGTGGGTTTCAGTTCCTCTGTCTCATGACAAAAGCAAACGTGCAAACTGATCATCAGCTCCTCACCAAGACTGTCCAGTCACTAGAGTGGTTCTCTAGGAAGACAGTCTCATCAGCAGTTACAGTTAGTGATGAGCTTGCCTCTGCAGTGCTGTGTGATTACTAATAGTTGTAGTTACAGCAACTCCTAGTGTGGGAGACCTTATCCAGAAGAGGCAAAAACCAGAGCCCCTGCCCGCAAAGAGGTTACGTCAGCTGGAGATCACCAGCACCAGCCCCTCTGCGGGAATCTGGGAATGGCCAGAGGGACCCCCATGGGCTAGAGCACTCTGGGCAGGTCACGTCTTCAGGCTGCGGTTGCGGATAATGCCCTCAATACTTCTTTCTCAGGTATAGCACAGTCATCACCGTGCTCATGGAGTCAGTGAGCCCTGTGGTCTGCTATTCAGCCTGAGCAAGGAAATGGTCTGGGCTCACCGCACCAGGAAGCTGATAAGCACCAAAGTGCTTGTTGAGGCAGGTGGCAGACCATGTGATTATTTTGCAGGTGCTAATAACATCTCCTCTGCCTTAGGTGCCAGAGACTTGGGCTTTTCCAGCTCTCAACATAATAATAGTGTCAGCATGCCACCCCTGCCAGCAGGGAATGGTGTTCCTGAGAGCTGGGAGGCCAGAGTCCAGCCTCTGAGACTCTTCAGCCAAGCAGGTGCAGTAGAGCAAAGGCTCTACTCTCTGTCTCTCTCTGTCTCTGTCTTAAAGTTTGGGAAGGAAGAGCCACCACAGTAGTTTCTCTCATACTCCCCGTTAGGGAAATCCTCAAGGACCAGGTGAGATCCACAACCCAGTGGAAAATCTCAGCTTTTCCAAGGAACACCTCAGGATCCTGCAATCTGCAAATCTAGAACCAAGGCAAATGTAGGTACCTATAGCCACAAAGTGAGAACTAAGCATATTAGGGAGAAGTTTTCGGGGGAGGAAAGCAAATAGTGAGGGGTGGAGAGGGGTGGGAGTGAGACACCAAAGATCATGGACTGAAAAATCCCACTGTATTAGCTTCTGTGCCTTCTCTGTGGTCAGAAAGAGTATGATGGGGATTGTCCAATTGTGGAACCCTACTGTGTCCTTCAGTTCTACCACAGGGTTGGGAACAGGTCTGATTCTGACATTTCTCTTCACTTTGCTTCTAGTCTGATTTTCTGGCTCATAAGACCAGAGGGAGCTGGACAGGTCCCCAGGGCAGAACACACTGTGGAGAGACAGTGGCCAGGGGAGTCAGGCCACTGCATACTCTCCGTAGTCCCACTGGTCAGACAGAGACACACAAGTGACCAGTCTGAAGCAGCCCGGGGAGCAGCCAGGATCCTTTGACTGAGCTTTAAGGGAGATGGTAAAACCCTTCTCAGAATATTGGGAAATGCCAGTTCTGGCCAAGTTTGCCCTAGGCTGGTTGGGTTCCCTAAAGAGTCCAGAGCTCTCTGTCAGAGCTAAATAAAATGACTGAATGGGAGGGAGGGAGACCCTTTTATAAGTTCTTCCAGTTACTTATGGCTGTGTAATCAATTACCCCTAAACTCAGGGGCATCCAACAAAACATATTTTAATATATCTCATGGTTTTGTGAGTCTGGAATTCAGGAAGTGCTCAGCTGGATGATTCTTCTGTCCAATTCATCCTCCCCCCAGTCGCTGGCTGTAACCAGCTGGTGCACCGGCTGGTCTGAGGATCCCGGATGGCTTCTCTCACATCTGCCACCTTGGCAGGGTTGGCTGGAGGCGGGACTCAGCTGGAACTGGTGACTGGAGCACTTAAATGGGGCCTCTCCAGCCTGGTGGTCTCGGGATAGTTGGACATCTTACATGGTCAGGGCATCCAGAGAATTCCCAGAAACAGAAAGCAGAAACTCTGGTTCCTTAAGGCATGGGCCTTGAACTGGCTCCGGGTTACCTCCTTTATGCCCTTTTGGTCAAGCCAGTCACCGAGCCCACCCAGATTCAAGGGAAGGAGAAATATACCCCACTTCTCAATGGGAGGAGTGTCAAAGAATTTGCACACCTTGAATCAGCCACATCCCTTGTTTTAGTCAGTTTGCGCTCTGAAAACAAAGTCCATAGACTGGCTGGTTTATGAGCAACAGATTATTTCCCACAGTTCTGAAGTCTGGGATTCTGAGGTCTGGGTGGCAGCGTGGACTGGGTTCTGCTGAGAGCTCTCCTCCAAGGTTGAGGATGGCCATCTTCCCGCTGCATCCTCACAAGGGGGAGAGAAGAGAGAGAAAGCAAGCCCTCTGTGTCTCATCAAAAGGACACCAATCCCAGGATGAGGGCTTCACCCTCATGACCTAAACACCTCCCAAGTGACCCACTCCCACCATCACACTGGGGGTTAGGCTTTCAACATGTAGATTTGGGGGAAACACAGTCCATTGCACATCTCTACAGTGTTCAGAATTGGGAGCGGGGGAGTTAGCTAGTATATGTCCTCAATCTGGAAAGTAAATCCTGCAGGTCTTTTACAGGGTCAGTGTCCAAGTGCATTGAGTTTGGCTCTTTAAAGGAGAAATAATAAAAGAAACAAAGGAACAGCTGAGGAGCCTTGGTTTGTATCCTGAAGCCAGGTAACTACAGATACCCTCTCAGAGGGCCCTGAGGGTTTGTAGGGATGGGCATGGGTGAGACAGGCTGCGGAAGTCTGGGAGCGAACCCACCCCCCCCCACCTCCCTAGCAGCCCCTTTGAGGGGAGCAGTCCTCAATTGTTTGGGGAGGGATGAAAAGTCAGAATGGACTTCCTAGGCCCCGGACACAGGCACGCTCTGGTTGTCCCTGAGCCTCTCCCGGAGAAGATCTCAGCTGGTAAAGACCCCCAGTGCTCTCGTGTGTGGGGCTCTGAGGTTGTCCCGGGGCCACCCCCAGCCTGCTGTCCCCACTCTGGGAAACACTCAGCCAGCAGCGTGCTCCTGAGCACACCACAGATGCCTCTTGCTTCCCACGCCCTGCTCCCTCCTGGAGTTCCTGGGCCACAAGGGCCTATCGTCGGTGTCTGTCTGACCCTGAGGCTGGACCCTGGAACCAGCAATCCTCAGCACATGTGGAGCAAGTGATGCTTATGAGGGAGAGTATCTCCCACCAGCACCAACGTGGACCAGGCAACAAAGACCCCTCTTCACAGGCTGAGGGGTGCATGGTACCGCATGGACACCACATCCCCTTCCAGATCTTGCTCTGGACATCTGGAAACCTGTGCCTGGGATGTCCTGCCTAGTGGCGCTGAGCCTCCTTGCAGGCAGCAGTGGCCTCTTCTGTGGGTCATCTTCCAAGAGAAGACCATGCTGCCTGTGTGCATGTCCCAAGGGTAAGGGTATCTTGACCTGGGTGTGTAGGCTGGGTGGTCTGCACACATGCACATGTGTCCCAGAACAGGGTGGAGCTGGCGTGGGCAGTGAAGACAGGCAGGCCATGGCCTACTGTCTGCTCTCCCTGCACACCCTCATTCCAGCTCGAACCCCAGATCCTAGACTTGACCTTGGCCTTCCAGTGGTTATGAAGGTCCATTTGTCAGGGGAGAAGCATCAAATATGTCTTTCTTTTTTCTTTTGTTTGTTAGCAGTGTGTCACTTTTTCTACACATTTTATATACTTAGGCATAAAGTGCATGGGCCTCCATTTATACTCTCACCCAGGTCCACACATGTGAAGGGCAAGTCTGTTTCCTACCCAAGACTGGTGGGACCCACCTTGAAATAGAGTTTATAATGAACTGAACTGGATGTTTGTGGCCCCCTAAATTCACATGTTGAAATCCTTACCCCCCGTGTGATGATATTAGGATGTGGGGCCTTTGGGAAGGGATTAGGTCATGAGGGGGGCGCTCACGTGTGGGATTAGGACCAGGGTGTCTCCCCCTTTCTCTGTGGCAGCAGCAGCATCTCCTCTGTGGCTTCTTCCAGACAAGCCACCTTGATCTCAGCTTCTGTCCAGAAGCAACGCTGGCTCCTGGGCTCTGGGACTACCACTGCCCCTTTGTCCTTCTAGCCAAGCTGTGGAAGCAGCTCCTGTGGGTTCTAATCTCTGGATTTCCTCACAGGGCCTGTTTGTCTTCCGAGCTCCTCCATTTCTTACAGAACCAATTTCCTGCATTAACTCCCTGTGTTTCAAATACTTAGAGTTGATCTCATGCATCATGATATTGCAGCTCTAAGGTTACCACCTTATGACACTCCAGGCATTTCATGAACAGTGAGTCTGTTTTCCTTTTATGTCCCCAACATTGTTAGTCCTCTAGTCATGTAACGCCACAAAGATATTCCTTTTATTTCATAAGATCACAAATTTAAATGCTGTAGTTAAATTGTATTCTACATGTTCTGAGTGGTTCCCAGGGAAGGAATGCATCAAAAAGAGGAATAATCACCAAATACAGTAGTCAAATTCATGCAGATAGAAAATAGACTGGTAGATGCCAGGTCCGGGGAAGGGGAACAGAGAGTAATTATTCAGTGGGTACAGAGTTTCAGTTTATGAAGAAGGATATTGGTGGTGGCTGCATACCAGTGTGGATGCATTAATGCCACTGAACTGTACACTTAAAAATGGTTAAAATGGTAATTGTTATGTTGTGTATGGAAGGGTTCTTCAAGAAGTTCATGGAAAGATTCATTTCATCTTTTAAATATATTTTTCCATGAAAATACCCTCATGTAGATCTGATTGTTCTTCTTAAACAAGTATCAAATTAGCCTTAAATAGAAATTAATAGATCTGCAACATAACCAGAGCCACTGTACACAACCTCAAGTGCAAACTGGTGCCTCCCACCTCCTCCCCTCCCCCTTCCCTTTATAGAAGCCTCCTGACTTAAACAGAACCCCCTCTTGCTTCCACAAGGACACAGTTCTCCACCCTGATCCACATTAGCATAATGACCCTCTTTGAAGGTATCAGCCAGCCCTTGGCACCCTATATAAGCTCTACCACCCCCACGCCTGCTGCTGTCCCCCATTTTCAGGGCAGCCCTGGGCTGCCTGCCACTCTGAGCACAGCCCAGCAGATTTCTTTCTTGACTGAAGCTTGAACGGTACCCAGCATCTCCGCTCACTTTCTTTCAGAAATAAGTTTAACAAATAGAAATGCACTATGACTTCTTTTTTTTTTTTTAATCGAAGAAGTCAAAATATGTATAGAAAAAGGAAATCAAGACAAGGATATCAGGTAATGATGATTTTTTCCCCTGAAATGTATTTTCTACAATAAATATGTTGTTTACGTAATAAAAAAGGACAAAGTTTTGAACGTGTTGGGGTTGTTTCTTAAATCCTTAATCATATAAATTAATATCTGTATAATATAGATTACTCTGTATATGCTTTCCTTTTATCTAAAACGTTTTCCCATACTCTGTATCTTAAGTCCTGACATTAAATGTCATTACATTTAAAAAATAAATCTCAAGAGAAGCACTTTGATACTGAAGATGACATCATAATCCATACCGCAGAGAGTGAGGGAATAAAAGCTACTTCTAACGTTCTCGACCTCTATTCTCCTTTTTCTTAACCAAACTATTCTGTAAGTAACTCATTTCTGTGGGTTTAGGAAAGACGCAGGAAGGACGAATCGCTGAATAGAGGAGACAGGAAAGGGTGCGTTGCAAAATGCCATCAGCCTGTGCACACACACCCAGCTGGCTGCCCTCCACTCCTAGGGTTTGGGCCCCGACCCCAGCACCACGTGTTTTGGGGACTGTCATTCCCTGCCAGATTCTTCTGAACCCAGCTGCATCCCACCCTGAAACTGGGAGATAATGCACCTGCCCTGGGCACTGCATTCTTCCAAGTGGCTCCACCTCTGTTGTGGATTAACAGGAATTACTAGACCAGAGTTTACTGCCTCTGGGCCCTGCAAGAGATTTTAGCCAAAAACTCAAGGACAAAAGGAAAAGCAGGGTCAGGTTGAAAATCCACACAGGGCTCGCGGTCAACTTCTTTTCACGAACACCGGTCCAGCGTATTAAATCGGGGTGCATCGTTGATCCGAGCCCCCCAGGGAGGCACCAGACCCTCCGCGCTGCCAATGGGCGCCCAATTCACTCCCTCCACCCTGGGCCCACTGAGGCAGACGCGCCCGGCCCTGGGACAGATTAAGATGGAGCCCATCACCTGCACGGAGCCCCATCACCTGCACGGTGCCCATCACCTGCACGGAGCCCCATCACCTGCACGGAGCCCCATCACCTGCACGGAGCCCCAACACCTGCACGGAGCCCCATCACCTGCACGGAGCCCATCACCTGCCTGGAGCCCCATCACCTGCCTGGAGTTGCAGAGCCCAGAGGCCCCGCCCAGCGGCCGGCGCAGCCAATCGCAGCGCGCGCAGGCGGCGGGGGCGGGGCCTTCCGCAGAACCGGCCCTTAAAGTCCGAGTCCGGCGCACCCGGCCCAGACTCGCGGACCTGGGGGACCTCAGCAGCATCCGGGGAGTTGCGTCTGCGGAGTGCGCCTGCGCAGCTGCGGCCGGCCCACGTGAGCGCCCAGAGCGGGGTCAAGTCTTGAGGGGACCAGGACGGGAGGAGGGGACCGTGCGGGGGCAGGGGCGCGACCCCCGGGAGGGATTGCCCGTCCCTGGAGCTCTGCCGGCCTTGAGGTGGGGAAGCGCGGGAGGGGCTGGAGATCCCAGGGAGACTCGCACCGCGACACGCACGGGTCCTGTCCCCGGGCCGCGCCATCGCGGGGCCTGGCGGGGAGGGACGGGGCGGCTGGAGCCCTCCCGCCGGCCGCGCTCCCGTCCTGCCTGCGCCGTTTAACATCCTGGGGACGTGCGCGGCGTGCGGGGCTCAGCCGGGACCAGAGCCCAGAGCCCCGGAGCTGCCCGCCCCGGGCCCCACGCTGGCTCTGGGGGCTCCGGCCTGCGGCGTCGGAGCCACATAACCCTGTCCCGTATTGGGGGGAGCCGAGGGGGTGACAGTGGCACAGGCCCACCCGTGGGTTGGAAGGATCAGGGGCTACTCTGCTTCCTAGTTTCTCTAAAGATTCCATTCAAGGAAAGGAGGTTGGAAGATGTATCTCATCTCCTGCTGTATATTAGCAGAGAAGGTGTGACTTGCCTCCCAACTCTTGGGGATCCCTTTGCCCCCACTTGGGATCATACGTCCTCATTAGTGAGCTTTTGCCTGGGTGATCTCAGCACTATTGACACAACACCTGCACCAACTGGTCCCTCACTTCCTAGATGTTACCTTAAGCTTCTGACCCGTGAGGTACCTTCACACCTTCTCCTAACTTAAATCGTCATTGCAACCCTGTGCCAAATCCTAGAGCCCTGCATGGGCTGCTTTTCACTTCGGTGGCTCAATCAAATACCTCCCTTTGTCCTGTTGTCCTCCAGCCATATCCTTAGCCTCTTCCACAGTCCTTGGGGAAATACTTGGGAAAATAATTTAAATATTTTCATTCCACCATAGTAGCCATAATTTCTCAAGGGAGTGTAAGATGGTGTTTTGGAAGGATTGGCCTAATGATATACTTACTTCTTTTCTTTCTACAGGTCTTTGAGGCATGAGTCCTTCACTTGTCCTGGCTGCCTTTTGCTTGGGCACAGCCTCAGCTGCTCTAACAGTTGATCATAGTTTAGATGCACAATGGAACCAGTGGAAGGCAACACACAGGAAACTGTATGGCATGGTTGGTAACATCGAAACTGTCCAGAGGGACCCAGAGAGAATGGTCTTTGCCATTGGAAGTTTACAGCCACAGAGTAACTTCTAGATGCCTGCTCTTAACAAGGCAATAACATAATGGCACACACCATGAGCACAGTGTGAGTTTACATCTCCATTGTGTTGGAGCTTGGAGAACAGCTCCCAAAAATATAAAGCCATCCCTGGCCATGGTTTCCCTTCCATCTCTCTCTGCAAATGCCCTTTGTGAGCCTGGGTTGGGTTCTAAGTAGAAATAAAGACCATGAGATATGTGTCTGCTTCTAGAATGAAGACGGCTGGCGGAGAGCAGTGTGGGAGAAGAACATGAGAACGATTGAACTGCACAACGGGGAATACAGCCAAGGGAAGCATGGCTTCACGATGGCCATGAACGCCTTTGGGGACATGGTGAGCGTGGTGTGGACTGCTTACCCCTGTGCTTCCTCTCTGCAGTTCTTCACCAACATAATCTTTTGCTTTTCAACATTTTCTTTACTTTTCTTTGAAGACCAGTGAAGAATTCAGGCAGGTGATGAATGGCTTTCAAAACCAAAAATTCAAGAAGGGGAAAGTATTCCAGGAAGCCCTGTTTGCTGAGGTCCCCAAATCTGTGGATTGGAGAGAGAAAGGCTGGGTGACTCCTGTGAAGAATCAGGTATGACAGTGTCAGACTCAGAAAGCCAGGAAGGAATTGGCCCTGTTGCTTTGGTAGACTGTGGCGTGACCTTCAGTTCAGTATTTTTTAAAGCGTATCTTGACATATGAGCTGTTGTCAGATTCTTACTATTTGTTTTGTGGATTACAGCTTTTTAATTCCCTTTTCAGGGTGGGTGTGGTTCTTGTTGGGCTTTTAGTGCGACTGGAGCTCTGGAAGGACAGATGTTCCGGAAAACTGGCAAACTCGTCTCACTGAGTGAGCAGAACCTGGTGGACTGTTCCCATTCTCAAGGCAATGAGGGCTGCAGTGGTGGCCTGATGGATTACGCCTTCCAGTATGTCAAGGACAACGGAGGCCTGGATTCGGAAGATTCTTATCCATATACAGCAATGGTAAATGTAGCTTCTCGTCGTGCCAGCTGTTTTTAGAATGTTTTTAGCACTTTCAGAGATAATAGACACTTTTTTCAGAATTCACATTTTAGTTGGTAGAATCTCTATCTGCAAACTCTGAGGACTGTCATTATAAATTATTAGCCTTTGCACAGCTCTCTGATTAGATGATTAACATAGCTGTTCTTGCTTCATGTAACATGGAGAATACACAGACTAGTCTACATATAATATACATTTCTCCATTGTGTGAAATTTCTTATAGACAGGTAGCCCTAGGGGGTCTATTGAAGAGACACGAGTTACTTTTCAGTCTCAAATCAACTAATAGCATTTCCCTTCCTGGGATTATTTGTAACAGTGTGGACTTGGAGATCATAAGCTACTAATTGCTGAGCGTTTTCATTATAGAACTCATATTTCCTAGGAAGTGAATCAAGCTTCTTTCCCCTTTAACTTTAAAAGGATGGAAACTGTACGTACAGGCCTGAGTATTCTGTTGCTAACGACACTGGCTTTGTGGACATCCCTAAGCGTGAGAAGGCTCTTATGAAGGCTGTGGCAGCTGTGGGGCCCATCTCTGTTGCTATTGACGCAAGCCACACGTCCTTCCAGTTCTATGAAAAAGGTAAGCATTTTTCTTTGTAGAGATTAATGCAGAAAAATTATAAAAGCATCATGACATACCTACTTGATGGACCCTTTGGTATGTCAAATTCAATGTAGATATTTAGGTACATGGATTTAACATATTTCTTCATTCCATAAACGTGCTCTTTGTACCTGAAGTTCCCATTTGACATTCCTTTTAGCATATCTCCATGAATAGAAATACTTCATTATTTTTCTTAGGTACATAATTTATTGTGTAGCTTAATTTACGTAAATTTTCTCCAATTATTGGATCTTTAAAATTTTTCCAAAGATTTTTGCTTCTGTAATTAAATCAGAAAAGAACCTCTTGATTCAAGTATTTTTGCATTCTGTGCTATTTCCTTAGACTTACATCCTATGAAAAGAATTACAAAATTTCAAAAAGTGGTCTTTTATGCCTCTAGGCAAGTTTTTTCCTAGAGTATTTATGCTAATTTGTATTTATGCTGGTGTTACATGACAGCCTGAATCCCTAGCCTTGATAACAGTCGGTTTTAATTTTAAGTCTTATCTGGAATTGATGTCTTTTCATGGAATGTAGCTATGCCTTCCTTACTGTGGGACACAGGGTGGGTTACTGTCAGGTGTCTCCTGGAGCTTCTCACCTCAGCACTGATTTTACTCTTCCAGGCATTTATTTTGAACCAAACTGCAGCAGCGAAGACCTGGATCATGGTGTTCTGGTGGTTGGCTACGGCACTGAAGGAGCAGAATCAGATAACAATAAATATTGGCTGGTCAAGAACAGGTATGAATTGCCAAAAATACTTAGATCTGAAATTCAAAAGGGAATTTTTATTTGCAATCAGTATTTGGATACCGGTCCACAAACCCTTAAGCACACTTCTGAAATCCCAAAAGTGTTTATCCCAGTAGGTTAAACACAGAAATATTAATGTTTGATTCTAACATTCGATACAGCCGCAGGCATACTGAGGGTATTAGTATGGTGTTTGTACCATTGCATTTCTGCATTCTGAAAATTTTCTTAATTCTGAAACTTGTGGCTGGACAGACATCCTATCCTTTTTCTGTCTCTGATGTTGCAGTTCTGTGAAAGGTCATTTTGGAGACAGGGATAGAAGTTACGTGCAGATTTAGACTCAACAATTTGTAGGGAATGAAAGAGAACACGTGGCCCCCGATCCTGTGTGTTACGGTGGCGTCCTGTGGCACACTGTTCAAGTTAGGTGGTGGTGTTAATAAACCCATGTGCTTTCTTCTTTCTGTAAAACGGAAAACCTGCTCTTCTTTCAGCTGGGGTGAAGGATGGGGCACTGAGGGCTACATAAAAATGGCCAAAGACCGGAACAACAACTGTGGAATCGCCTCTGCAGCCAGCTATCCCACTGTGTGAGCTGATATACAGTGACAAGGAAGGACTTGACTGGGGACAGCATTTCCAGAGAAGGAATTTTATCTTAAAACTGACCAGCTCCTGCTGTGTGGGATACAACACTTGAATCATTGAAGATCCAAGTTGTGATATGAATTCTGTGACATTTTTACACTGGTAAAATGTTACCACTATTTTAATTACTGCTGTAAATAGGATTGTATTATTGATTCACTTAATGGCTTTCGATTTTCATTTTTTAAAGGAAAAGAATACATGAAATTTTACCTTTTTAAATAAAAATTAATTTTATGGAGAGGGAGGAATTTTTCTGGTTTTAATGCACTGCCTTTTTGTGTGGTCTCACCTGTAATTGGGCTCTAAGGACATAGCTGAATGTGCACTGGTACACTAGGACTAGGAGAACGAGCAGGTGGCCCTGTGGCTCTTCTAGTTACGAATATGTACATCTATGTCAGCTGCACACTGGCTGTGTCTGACCCAATCCCTGACTGGAGCAAAATTTGATAAACAATCTATAAGGACAAAAGAAAATTGTTTTAATGAAGACAAAGTTCACTTTTTAGAAAAATGGGCAGATACACAAATGATTTTGATACTAGAAAATGGCTTTAGTGATCATGTTCATTTCACCCAAGACAGTAACAACCCACTCAAGTTACGGGACAGAGGTCTCAGAGCCAGTTTTTGGAGCATCTTCCCAAGGGCTGGTCAAGATCCTGTGGCCACTTTGCAGACCAGGCAGGACAGAACACCAGTGGATTTCCAAGGTTGATTTATTTTGGGGTCCGCAAGGGATGAGGAATAAACTCCTGGGTATGAGTCTGGGCTTCATAAATGGTGCTCTGGACTCAAAAGGTAGAAGACACGAGAGAGGAGCGGAAATGAGGAGGTGGCTGCACTCAGACCTAGCCAACTAGTCCCCGGATTGTTAAAAACAAACAAAAAAACAAAACAAAACAAAAACTTCCCACGTTGCACTGGCTAAAAAAGCACATAGTTCCATTGGCTGTGTGTTTTTATGTGTCATGTTCCCACTCAAGAAAACAATAGGTGGAGGGGCGCAGTGAATAGACTCCATAGTCCCTGAGGGGGGACATGAGGTGCACAGCTTGGGTCCCAGCCCACAGAGCCTCTGGAGGTCTCTGTCCACATCCATCTGGATTGGACCATGTGCCATGCTGGACTCTCCTGTGACCTTCTCTTGTAGTTGCTAAAATTTCAAGCATTTTGACCTAAAGTGACAAATATGTCATCTAGAGTGAAGTTCTTTAAGTTTTGTAACAAACATAGCCACTGTGGAGAGCAGTGAAAAGACTGTTCTGGTCATCCATTACTATAAAACGAACTACCTGAAACCTAGCAGCTTGAAAAAATACCTTTCACATTTCCTGACTGGACTCGGGTGGGGACTTTTGTAGGCCTGACGGCACAGGACATCCACACAGGCTCACATCACATCGCATGGCTGTCGTAGGTGCTAGTGTTGGCTGTGTGTTCAGCTTGGGCCATTGAGCAGAGCCCTACAGGGCCATGGCTTGGGCTCCAGACAGCACGAACACAGTGGGAAATAGATATATATAAATTACATATATATATTTGAAAATGATACACTTTAAGTAATGAATTTCACAAAAGTTCACGATTATTTCTATTTGTAAATAAGTTTTAAAAAGTATTACCAAGAGACATACTCTTTTCTATAGTATTACAATTTAAAAATTTTAGAATTTACTTTTTTTAAAGGTTTATGTTTATTATTTATGCTTTTAATAGTATTTATTGACCATCTCCTATGAAACGGTGCTGTGCTGGGCTTGGGGACAACGAAGTGAACTAAATCCCTATGGGGCGCACTCGCGTCCGGGGGTGGGGATGGGGAGCATGACAGCCGTCCATGTGCAGGAGCGGCGTTGTGACAGCTCTGCTGGGGGAGCAGGGCGACAAGGACGGCCAGAGCATGGGTCAGGGACTTGGCGCCCCCTAGGAGCCAGGCAAGGTCTTGGGCGAGCTCCATCTGATGTGAGTTTCCAGAGTTCAAAGGTATCATGTGTTGGAAGGGATAGGAGCGGGAGGTTTCTCTTTGTACTGTATTATTTCAATTTTTTAATAATAAACTTTCATTATTTTCATGAGGTGACAGATTCATCAGTATTTAGTTCAAGAGAAAAAATTAAAGAATTGGGAAAAGAAGGAGGAGGAGGTGGGAGTGGGGGAGAAACAAGGTCCTCAGATAACTTGATAAAGGGCCAGTGTCCAGTTGGGGCAGTCGTGTTCCTGAGATTCACACTCACACTGCTCAGCCTGTGCATGCATTCAGCACAGACATAAGGAACTGCCACTGGACAGCTGGATCCCACTGTGTCCATGCAGGTCTTGGCAACACAGAAAATCTCAGAGAAGGGTGGGCTGTTGCCTCCAACGTACTGTTTGCAGCCAAGAGAGACAGGGAGAGGGCTTTGCTAAGGAAGATTGTTATAATTATGAAACGTTTTGCTTGGGGCTACTATTGTGTACTAAGAGTAAAAAGAGGTAACTGCTCTGAGCCACTGGTCGGCAGAGCATGGAGGGTCAGTGGAGTACAGCCAGAGCTCTTGTCTGAGAATAAAGCATGTCTGTGAGGCTCATATCTGAAGAATAAAATATGTCTACCTTGCATAAAGTGGCCAGGGTCTTCTTTCAATTTCCTGATTCATGACCTGCGCAGGAAGGGGCAGAAGGATCTGAGATTCCTGCACCACAATCAGCGTAGTTGGCAGGATGAGCAGGTAAGGGAGCCACGAGCCCCTTGGGAGGGGTAGGAGAGGTGGCTGCCCTCAAGCATGTGGTACCTGGTGGCAGCATTCCTGTGAACTTGGGCTCCACTGGAAACACGGGACTACGTGGATGGGTCCCGGAGAGCATGGAGAAAGCCCTCGAGGTGCTGGGCTCCATGGTGAAACATGAGGAGTCCCAGTGTGTAGCTGGCTAGATGGACTGGCTGCTGCTCAGTGCACAGCAAGCCAACACGGACCAGGCATTCCATGATGCAGCATGGCCTCGAGAGGCGACCCAAAAGGCAGACATGCTGGACACTGAAGTACAGCAACAGGACACCTCTGTTCCTGAAGCCGAGGACAATGACGACTCTGAGGGTGAGTTGGGAGAACCTGTGTGTCTCCTTGCATGACCTATTGTGCATCAGAAAATGAACGCCTAGCTGCTTGGTTCCTATGGTTGTGGAACCTAGGGGTGAATGGCAAATGTGCAGTGTGTGTTAGCATTAGTGGATACTGGTGCAGAATGTAGCCTGATACATGGCTACCCAGATAAGTTTCCGGGGGCCACAGTGAATGTTGATGGCTATGGAGGACAGACTGTTAAAGTCAAAGCTTTGTCTTTGTTGCTGGACATTGTACAATTACCCCCTTGTGTATGTGCTGTGTATGTGTCCCCAATGGCTGAGTGCATCTTGGGTGTAGATATACTTTATGGTTTGCATCTGAAAATGACAATTGGAGAATTCTGGC
Organism: Galeopterus variegatus; assembly: GCF_000696425.1. Classification (NCBI taxonomy): domain Eukaryota; kingdom Metazoa; phylum Chordata; class Mammalia; order Dermoptera; family Cynocephalidae; genus Galeopterus; species Galeopterus variegatus. The sequence goes on from NW_007726241.1 coordinate 941,462, forward strand.
TGCGGATCTGGACAGTGAAGCCTGTGTTGTGGGGACATGTGAAACAGTATCACTTGCCGGGAGGACATGTGGAGATAAGTGCCACTATCTTGGAGTTAGAAAAGGTTGACATTTTTCGTCTTGCACACAGCCCTGTAATGCCCTGGTGTGGCCAATGAAAAAAACCAATGGTACTTGGAGAATGACTGTGGACCGAGAACTGAGCAAAGTAGTGCTTCCTTTGCATGTGGCTGTGACTTAGTTCATGACCTGATGGATCAACTGAAGACTCAGCTGGAAACTTGTCATTGTGTACTGGACTTTGCAAATGCTTTTTTCTCTCGGCTGATAGCCAAGATCAGTTTGCTTTCACCTGAGAAGGAAGACAATAAAGTTTTCAAGTGTTGCTTCAAGGCTATCTGCATAGCCCAACTATCTGTCATGGTTCGGTGGCTGGGGACCTAGCCAAGTGGACTAGGCCCAGCAAGGTTACAATGTTTCATTATATTGATGATGTTCTACTAACTTCTGATTCTTTCGCAAATTTAACCGAAGCGGCTCCAGTGCTGCTAGGCCATTTGGAACAATTTGGGTGGGCCATGAACACAGCCAAAATGCAAGGGCTGTCTGTCAAATTCTTGGGAATTGTTTGGCGGGGTAAGACATGAGTCATCCCAGGAGCTGTTATAGATAAGATACAAGCATACCCCCAGCCCACAATAGTAGCTCAGCTGCAGGTTTATTTGTGGCTTTTGGGGTACTGGAGAGTTTTTGTACCCCATATGGCCCAAATGGCATGCCCACTCTATGCATTAATAAATAAAGGAGCTCCTTGGGATTAAACTGAAGAGGTAAAACAAGTTTACTATGCTACTAAGAAGGCAATACAGCAAGTGTAGGCTTTGCAAGTGGCTGACCCCACTAAACCTTTTGGATTAGATGTACATATAACCCAAGAAGGATCAGGATAGGGTTTGTGGCAGAGACAAGACCGATTCCGAATGCCTATAGCATTCTCGTCTCAGCTCTGGAAGGGCACTGAAGTGCGTTACTCTCTGATAGAGAAACAGTTGGCAGCTGCGTATTTTGCCCTGATGGCCACTGAAGCTATTACAGGAACTGCCAAGGTCCTAGTAAGGACAACATACCCCATTCTCAGTTGGCTACACATGTGGACAACCACCCCTAAAACTGGTATAGCTCAGAATCCCACTCGGTCTAAATGGGGAGCACATACAGAACAAAGAAGCACTGTGTCTATAAGTCCTTTGTCTAATGAATTGCAAACTGTGTTAGGACCAGTAGAGGTTGTGGAGAAAACTTTGACACAACCATACTCATGGAGGTGGAAACCGCACCTTTCCATGAGGGAAAGGGACCTACTGCAGAGCAGGCTTGATATACAGATGGCTCCAGCATGAGACCCTCAACTTCATGGATGGCTGTTGCTGTCCAGCTCTTAACCGGTAACTTGTGGTAAGAAAATGGTATAGGATAAAGCAGCCAGTGGGCTGAATTAAGAGCAGTATGGATGGTGATAAAAAGTGAGCCAGGGCCATTAACCATCTGCACTGACAGCTGGGCTGTATTCAAGGGTTTGACCCTTGAAAATAATTGGAGAGACAGATACATACCAAGAATCACCATGTACAGAAGCAGAAACCCACGAGCAAAGAGTTCCATAAGAACAATTACCTCAACCTGTAATGGAAAAATTTCTGGAGGCTCAGTGTGGACAAGTCTCATAATTAAAACTCTAGGTGGTTCCAGTCCTGGGGGGAAAGGGCTCACAATCTGGTAGAGCTTCAATAGCTCTATCATGTTTTCAAATTAAAAATCTGAGGACGATTCCCTAAGATTCAGGCACCAGGAGGGAAAAGTAAATGTACCAGATGTACCTTTTGAAATGTACCAGAGCATTCTGTTCTTCTTAACAAGGCCTGCCCTCAAGAGGAACCGTTTTGGCAAACCCTAACCTGTTGCAGTTTTAATCGAAACTGAACCAACCTAACGGAAGGAAAATACCTAACTCCAGCCCGCTCTAGCCATCCTCTACCACCTAAGCAGGAAAAAACTGAGCAACACCCGTGAATTTTACATCCCAGGGACACAGGCTCATTAGAACACTGAGACTTACTCATAGGACTGTGGAATGCTTCTCTCCCACTCAGCTGTAACACCACATTCCTAAAGACTCATTTACCAGAGGTCCTTTTACCAAGTACCTCATGTTTCTCTTTCAACAGAAAATTACAAGGCATGGAAAAAAAATGTCACAACTTGAAGAGACAGAGCAAGCATCAGAGACAGACTGAGAAATGTTGTGAATGTCAGAAATATCGGACCAGGAATTTAAAATAACTCTGATTAGTGTGCTAAGGGCTAATGGAAAAATGGCAATGTGCAAGAACAGATGAAGAATGTAAACAAAAAGAGAGATGAAAATTTTAAGAATTACCAAAAAAGAAATGCCAATTCTTAGCAAACTAAGAATAGAAGGGAACCTTTTCAACTTGGTAGAGAACATCTGTTAACAAACTCAAGTAACATCATACTTAATAGTGAGAAACTAGAAGCTTTCTTACTAAGATCAGGAGCAAGGCAAGTATGTTCCCTTTTGCCACTTCTTTTCAACATAGTACTGGAAGTCTCAGGTAATGTAGTGAGACATGAAAAGGGAATAAAGGTATACACATTGGGAAGGCAGAAATAAAACTGTCTTTGTTCACAGGTGATATGGTTGTGTATGTACAGAATACAAAAGAATCAACAGAAATCTCCTGGAATTAGCAAGCTTACAGGGTACAGGATTAACGTCCCCAGAGCCAATTGTTTTCCTATATATTAGCAATGAACAAATGAAATTTGAAATTAAAAACACAATACCATTTACATTAGCACCACAAAAAATAAAATATTTAAGTATAAATCTAACAAAATATGCATAAGATCTGTATGAGGAAAACCATAAAACTATGATAAAAATTTAAAAAACTAAATAAATGGAGAGATGTTCCATGTTAATGGATAAAAAGACTCAATATTAGCAAAATGTCTTCTTCTCACTTTATCTATAGACTCAATGCAATCCCACTCAAAATCATTGCAATTAATTTTCTGGATACCTAACATTGTCACAGAGAAGAAAGTACCTAGAATAGCTAACACAATATTGAAAAAGAACAGTCAAAGGACATGCACTATGCAACTTCAAGACTTTCTATAAAGCTAATTAATAAAGGAAGAGTGATATTGGTGAATAAATAGACAAAGTATCACTGGTACAAAAGAGAGCTCAGCAATTGACCTACATAATAGTCAACTAATCCTTGACAAAGGAGCAAAGGAAATACAGTGAAAAGAAGATAGTCATTTAAACAAATGGTGCTAGAGTGACTGGGCATCCAAATGGAAAAAAATGAATCCAGACACAGACCTTACACCCTGCACAATAATTAACTCAAAATGAATTATACACACAGATGTAAAATGCACAACTATAAACCTCCTTGAAGTTAACAGAGGAGAAAACCTAGGTGACTTTGGGTATGATGATGACCTTTTAGAAACATTACCAAAAGTACAATCCATGAACGAATGATTGATAAACTGGACATTACTAAAATTAAAAACTGCTCTGTAAGAGATATTATCAAGAGATTCAGAAAACAAGCCTCGGACCCATCTGATAAAGGATTGTTATCCAAAGTATATGAAAAACTCTCAAAATTCAACAGTAAGAAAACAACCAAATTAAAAAATGGGCAAAAGTCATGAATGAACATTTCACCAAAGACATAGATATGGCAAATAGGCATAGGAAAAGATACTTTATGTAATATGTCATTGGGGAAATGCAAATGTAAACAATGAGCTATCACTACACAACTGTCTTAATGACCAAAATCCAAAAACACAAAAAACACCAAATACCAGTGAGAATGTGGAGCAATAGGAAGTCACATTCACAACTGGTGGGAACGTAAAATGGCACAGCAAATTTGAAAGACAGTTTGGCAGTTTTTTATGAAACTCAAAATACTTTTATATAATCTAGCAATCCTGTTTCTTGGTACTTACTCAAATGAATTAAAAACTGTGTCCATATAAAAAGCTGCAGGTCTGGTGGTGGTGAATTCCTGCTGTTTTGTTTGTCTGGGAAAGACACTATTTTTTTCTTAATTTCTGAAGGATAGTTTTGCTGGGTATAGTATTCTTGCCTGCAGTTTTTTTCTTTTAGCACTTTGAATACATCATCCTACCCTCTTTCAGACTGGAAAATTTCTGTATAGAAGAGTGCTGTTATTCTTATTGTTATGGGGATTCCCTTATAGGTGACTTAAGATTTTTCTCTTGATGTTTGCAGAATTCTCTCTTTGTCTCTGACTTTTGGAAATTTGAGTATAATGTGTCTTGAGGAGGACTTTTGTGGGTTGGTTCTGTTTGGGGATCTTTGAGCCTATTGGATCTGGAAAACCATATCCCTCCCAATGTTTGGGAAGTTTTCACTTATTATTTCATTAAATAGGTTTTTAATCCATTTCCTTTCTCTTCCCCTTCCACAACACCCATGATATAAATGTTTATACACTTGTTTCTGGTAGACTTGCTTCATTTTTTTAAAAAACTCCTTTTCCTTTTTTTGGAACAACTGACTTAATTCAAAAAACCTGATTTCAAATTCAGAAATTCTATTTTCCTGTTGTTATAGCCTGATGCTTAAGCTCTCAGTTGTATTTTTTAATTTGTTGAATGAATTCTTCAGTTCCAGGATTTCTGCTTGGTTCTTTTTTATGATATCTATCTCTTTGTTGAATTTCTTCTTCAAATCCTGGAATGTTTTTCTAACTTCATTGTGATTTCTATCTATATTTTCTTTCATCTTGTTGAGTTTCCTGAACATTATTGTTTGGAATTCCTTTACAGGCATTCATAGGTTTCCTGTTGTCTGGGGCCTGGTACAGGAGAATTATTGTCCTCATTTGGGGTTGTCATATTTCCTTGCTTTCTCATGCTTCTCATGTTTCTGTGCTGATATCTGGGCATGTGGTGGGGCACTTTTTCTAATTGTTGAAGTAATTTTTGAAGGGAAAAACTCTTTCCTGTAGATGTGTTCTGTATTGACAGTTGGGTTGGGCAGTTTAGGTTTGGTTCTAGATGAGCACAGTAGAGCAGTCTTCACGCAACTTCTTTGACTGTATTTAATCTTGAAGTTGACTGTGGGTGCCTTTGTGGCCTAGGCAGTGGGGATTTTGGCAGTTTCTCATTGGGGTGGGTGACAGTGGGCAGGGTTGTTGTGGCTGTGGGCCCAGTAGCTCTGTAGAGTCCTGCCATGGAGGGTCGAAGCCCCTGCCTGATCTGCTGTCAGTCAGGGAGCAGGTGAGCACTGGTCCAGCAGGACCTGGAGCCTGGTTACATATGTGTTGCATTTATCAAAACTCAAAGAATTTACACTTCATATTTGTACATCTATGTAAATTTTACATCAAAACTAACATTTGTGAACAAATATTAAAGCCTGGTTGATGGTATGCCTGCTACAGTATGTAGGAGGAAGTACAATATCTTCAATTACTTTGTAATGTGAGAAAAATAAGATAGATTAGTGGACAGAAAGAAGCAAGGATAGATAAACAGATATGAGTTAAAACAAATATCAAATTGTTAATGAAAAAATCTCAGAGGTAGGTATATGGATATTCACTGTTCACTGTAAAATTTTTTCAACTTTGTTGTATGATTGAAACTTTTTATAGTACAGTGTTGGGAGAAAAACATAGCAGAAATGATACTCCAATTAGCCAAAAAAAAAAAAAAATGACTTTCAGAAGTTCAGCTTATTGAGATATATAACATTATTTTTGTCTTATTTGTTTTTTAAATTCTGAAAGCTTGGATTTAAAGAACAAAGAACCAAAAGCATCAAATAAGTTTAATCCACGAACAAAACAAAGCAGTTTCTTCCCAAGACTGGAGAAAGGTTAGAGCACAAGAGGGATTTGGAAAGAACAAGGAAGTCAAACTCAGGTGTGGGTCCCTGAGATACTAGCAGAGGGTGGGAGGGACAGGGGAGGTTACAGGAACCTCCCGTGTGGGAGGACAAGAAAGCATAGAGCTGTGTCCACTTCTCTTGGGGATCTCTGGTGTCAGACAGCCTCTTACCAAGCTCTTGGCCCGCAAGGGCAGGTGCCGTGGAGTAGACATGGATGCGTGAGATCCGTCAGATGGTAGCCTGAGAAGGTAGAGCAAACCAGAGGGTTTGCAGAGGCTTTGTGGTTGGGGCCAGGAGAGCCAAATGACCTGTGTGGAGAAGGCACCCAGATAGCAGAAAAGAACATGATATTTCAGTGTAAAGACAGGAGCAACAGTGTTAATGAACAGAGGTTCATGAGGACTCTGTGATCTCAGCACACCTAAGTGTGGATGGAGGCCGGGGAACTCTTCCCATTTCCTCCTCTCTTAGGAGGAATCTATATAAAGCCACCTGCCAGAGGGATCTTCAATAGGGAGAAGGGAAGGAGGAGCAGGGAGAACCCTGAATTAATCAAGTTACTCCTCAAACAGAGCTGTAAACTGACAGCTACTGAATGTGCTGGAACGGGCAGGCTTGACCTTCAGCCATCAGAGGACGTGGAGGCTCGAGGGCTGAGTTACATTTGGGTACAGAGACACAAAGGAAGTGTATTTTTGCACATATGAGCCTATGAGTATGAAACTACATATTGTATATATTAACACAACATACATGTTATTATATGTTAAGCTTATCTCAAATGTTTTGTGCAATGTGTGAAAGATAATACTCAAACTCTTAAATTCTAGAATACTTGTGAGAAAAGTCAGTTTCCCTAATATGGCCCCTAGAAATGACACATTAGGTGGGAAGGCAGTATTTTGGGGATCCCTGTAATCTGCAGTGTAATCCCACCACAATGATTTGATTATGAGAATTTGAGGTCCCACATATCACTTAGAAAAAAGGGTTTATATAGAATATCTATGAATCAATTCCCTAAAATCATGTGTGCTATGGAGAAAATCTTACAATGCAAAACATATAATCATAACTTGGTTAAAGCACGATTAAATAAAATACTGTTCATTACTGTCAGTTTGCAACTGGTTTCTACTGGCAAATAATAAGGTCATGTGCTTGACTGGACGTTTCTTCATGATTTTATCAATGATTTGAATGAATATGGTGGCAGCACTGACAGAGACGTGATGACACTTCCATTAACACAAACACACACACATACACACACATCCATCCCACCCCACTAAGCCCCCCCAAATACATGTGAAATACAAATAAAAACTATGTTTGCTATGGAAATACAGCTCTAGAGCAAATCCCCTGGACCCCTTGTCACCACCAGCCCCTCCTATAAAAAAATTGTCAAAACTGCAGTGACAGAATTGATGAAATGTACTATTAAGCAAATCAGTTGGATGCAAGTGACAGAAACCAACTTTGAACTGGCTTATGCAGGAACTGAGTGCCTGTAGGCATGTCTGGATCCAGGGCACAGAGAATGTCGTCAGCACTCCGTGTCTTGCCTTCTCTTGGATCTGCTTTCCTCCACATGGAATACACTCCCAGGCAGGCTCGACCTTTTATCCTCTTTGTAGAAAGGTGGTTTTCCTAGTTGTGTCGAGGTTAGTGCTGCTTGGCTCTGCCTGGATCCTAGGTCTACCTCAAGTGTGTGTGGTGGGGGTCAACTCAGCTACACCACAGGGATTGCTATGTGAACAGTGGTAGTTCCACAGGAAACCCAGGATGGCTTTACTAGGTAGGTAAGAACGACATATGCCCATGATGGAGAATACATACTCTGAATAAAAGAATGAAGATTTAAAAGAAGAGAGATAGAAAGAAATGGATTTTCAAGCCCTAGAAAGTCTAAAACCAACAGAATAAAATTTATTGTGCATAAATGTAAAGTTCTATCTTGAGATGAAATATATTTGTGTATGTTAAATTTTATTAAAATATATACATATATATGCTGCAAATATAGGATAAAGGACAAATAGTTTAATAAAACCCTTGAAAAATCTTAGTTTTTGGTTACTGATCATTTCAATATGATTAAAACATGATATACACATTCCAAAAGTTTGCCATAATGAAATTAAAGGACTGGATAGAGGAGGAGATGGTAATGTTAGTGCTACTTCATGTCGTCACATCTGGAATATTGTGTTCGGGGCTGGTATCCACATTTTAAGGACCCTGGTGAGCGTCCAGAGAAGAATCAGCATCTAGCTCATGAAAGAGATCATGATATGCCCCCCAAAATATGTCACTGTGGCATAAGGACTATTTTGAGCTTAAGACTACTAATAATCAATAGACAAAGATTTTTCTGCTTCTGTCTAAGTTGCCTAAAAGCTGGTGTATTTGCCTATTTCTGTTGCTTATAACAAAATACCTGGAACTGGGTAATTTATAAAGAAACAGTATTTATTGCCTATGGTTTTGGAGGTTGGGAAGTCCCAAGTCCAGGGAACACACACGGTGAGGGCCTTGTCCTGGTGGTGGCTACAGTGACTCAGGACAGCACATGGCAAGAATGGCAGAGCAGAGTGGTGACTCCTCACTGCCTCTCCCTTTAAAACCTTCTGACCACACCCATGATGACCATTTAACCATCACATGGATTAATCCATTCACTAGGGCAGCTGACAATCTAATCACCTCTTCCCTCTTCGAGGCCCCACCCTTTAATTACTACAATAGGATTTCCCACCTTCAATAGTTACAGTGGGGATTAAGACTGAATGGGTTTGGGGGAGGTATTTAATCTATTGCATTCCACCCCTGGCCCCCCAAAACTCATGTCCTTTTTACATACAAATGTATTCATTTCATCCCCAAAGTCTTAACATGTTTCAGCTCCAAAGTCCAAAGTCTCAAGGACCCATCTGTGAAATCAAAACAAGTTATCCACTTCCAAAATACAATGGTAGGACAAGAATAGGGTACATATTCCTGTCCTAAAAGAGAGGAACACCCTAAAAGAAAAGGGTAACCAGTCCCAAACAAGTTCGAAACCCAGCAAGGAAGGCATTAAATTTCGGTGCTGGTGAATCGTGTACCCTGACTCTGTGTTTGACATCCAAGTCCTCAGGCAGCTGTGCACCTATGTCTTTCCTTTCTCAGGCCATGCTTCAGCTCTCCCATGCTGGCATTGCATGCTGGTAGCTCTACAAGTCTGTGGTCACCGTGATGGTCCTACTCTCACAGCTCCACTAGATGAGGTGCTGGTGGGGTTTCTTTGCTGCAACTCCTATCCCGTATTTCTGCTTGGCATTGCTTTAGCAAAAGCTCTCTGTGGTGACTCCACCCTGCAATAGATCTCTTCCTGGGCCCCCGGCTTTTCCATACATCATATATAGCTCTAGCATTATGTGAGCCTGCAGACCTAACACCACATGGATGCTACCAAGGCTCTGGCTTGTATCTTCCAAAGCTGCAGGTCCAGCAACACCTGGGGCCAAATTAGCCATGACTGGAGCAGCCAAAGCAGCTGGAGTACTGTGATGGAAGCAGCTTCCTGAGTGGGCCCTGGGCAGCGAGTCCATGGAGGGTACCTGGTGCCTGTTCCCCAACACTATTCACTCTCACTAGGCCTCTGGGCCTGTGATGGGAGGGGCAAACTCGAAGATCTCTGAAATGCTTTCAGAGTCTTTTTTCCATTCTCTCGATAATTCCTTTCTTCTGTACTAATACCCTTAGCAAACGTTCACTGGGCTACACCCTTGCTTTCATGGCTGGGCTGAAAATTTTCCAATTTTTTGCCCTCTGCTTTCTTTTGAAATATAAATTCTGGCTTTATGTCATGCCTTTTCATCCATAACTTAGTGTAGGTTGTTGCAAGTAGCCATGCAGCTTCCTCAATGCTTTGCTGCTTTGAAATTTCTTCCACCACCTTTAAGTTCTGCAATCCATAAACTTTGGGGGAATGAACAGAATGCAGCCAAATTCCTTGGAAGTTCATAGCAAGGGGGATCTTTGCCCCAGTTTCCAATAAGTCCCTTCATATTTACATCTGATTTCTTTTCAGAAAAACCTTTATGGTCCATATTTCTATCAACATTCTGGTCACCAACATTTAACCACTCTCTCACATGTTCCAAACTCTCTCTGGGCTTTTCATCTTTTAAGCTTTCACCAGGATCTGGGCTTTTTCTAGCCTTCTTCTCCAAATTCTCCAGTCTCTCCTCAACAACCAGTTCCAAAGCTGCTTCCACATTTTCAAGTCTGTTATAAGCCACACCCCACTTCTCTGGTGATTTTCTCTGTGTCCATTTCTGTTGCTTATAACAAGATACCTGGAACTTAGTAATTTATAAAGAAATAATATTTATTGCTTACAGTTTTGGAGGCTGGGCAGTCCAAAGTCCAGGGAACACATCTGGTGAGGGCCTTATGCTGGTGGCGCTCCAGCAACTTAGTGATCACATGGTGAGAATGGTGGAGCAGAGAGAGCTAACTCCTCCTTCCCTCTCCTTCTAAAACCCTCTGACCATGCCCATTGCTACCATTAAACCATCAAACGGATTAATCCATTCCCTATGGCATGGTCCTCATAATCTAATCACCTCTTCAAGGCCCCACCTTTCAATTAATATAATAGGATTTCCCACCCTCAACAGTTACAGTGAGGATTAAGCCTCAGTGAGTTTGGGGGGACATTCAATCTACAGCAGCTGGGCATATATCCCCCTTTGTCAAAGTGGCATAAATTTCCCACCTCTCCTGTACCAGGATGGAGAGAGTGACCCTTATCAACAGAGACAGAGAGCCAACACCAAGATACATCTGCATAAACAGACCTCACTTATATAACCATTGTATTCCTTTAGTTTCTCCATAGTATTTTCCTAGCCATTTTCCCATAATTTATCATCCCCCAAAGCCCAAACCTCCTTTCCTTTGTTAAAACAGTATATAAGCTTCCAAGTGTAGCCATTTCTTGGAGTTTCACTTCTTTTCTGCGAACTCCTGTGCACAGAGCACGTTAACAAATTCCTGCTCTGCATAGGTGGATGAATTGGATGACCATCAATATGGCAATAATCCTAATATTCTTTGATCAAAAATATACCCTCAATTTTTCTAAAACAAGTTGAAAAATTTGAATGCCTTGTTGTAAAAGACATCTTTAGAACTTTTTCATTGTGTAGAACTAAAATTCTGTACTCATTAAATCAGAACTCCCTTTTTTCTTCTCCCCACAGTTCCTGATAATGACCATTCTGCTTTCTTGTTCTATAAATTTGATTAACTTAGATGCACCATGTGAGTGGACTTATGCGGTATTTGGTTTTTTGTGACCATGCTACTCAGAGTTCATCCATGTTGTAGCACAGGACACGATTTATTTCCTTTTAAAGGCTGCATAGCATTCAGTGTATATATGGCTTTCATTTGAATGTCATTTCTCAAGTGTATGTCAATTTTCAATGGAGAAATTCTGGACATGGGTGGTTTATCTCATTTAATTTTTAATGCAAACTTCTGAGGTCATTGCTATTATCCAGATTTAATAGTGGAAAAGAACTAAGGCTTGAAGAGGGCAAGTCATTTGCCCAAAATTCATGCCTACCAAAGAAGTGATTTATCTTCATTCCAATGTTAGTGCAATTGGTTGACAAAATCCTAAATTCAAGGGGAACTGAAAATTGTTGCTTCGATTGGTTTGTCATTTTTCTGCTGTTTTAACATAGACATGACTGTAGAATTAAAAGGTTTTAAAATAGAAGCTTTGGGATATTTTGTAATTTTGGTTATCAAAGTTTAGTATTTCCAGCCAAACACTTTTATTTATCAAGTCTCTTATCCACCTCAATCAACATAGTAAAAAGGAAAAAGGAAAAGCATAAATAGTTTCACCGCTTCTAAACCACCAAAGAAAAACCAAAAAGATAAAAAAAAAAAGCAATAAAAGTTCAGAGAAGTCCCCAATTTTGTTCCCCTTCATCACTGGGCAGAATGATCCCACACTTCTGGCTGAGGTGGTGCCTCCTCATAGTTCTTACAGAGAGCTCACGTTGCCTGTTGGGTACAAAGCCAGGATCTTCACTGGGTGCAGCAGGGGACATGCAACAGTATTATCCCAAATTATTTTATTGTGCTATTACTCTTGGAAGTCACTAGGTGAGACACTTGGTTAAAATGAGTCTTACCTCCATGCTCATTTTTACTGCTTCTCTCATGCACTCCAAACTGTTTCTCTTTCTCCTCAGTGTCCATCCAGGTGTCTCTTGGGGGAGGTGCGGCAGAAGAGGGTCTCACCTCCCCGGCTCATGCACTAGTCCAGGAACGACTTGCTGGGATCAGGCAGGCAGTGGCAGCCAGGTGGCTTGTCATCCAAGAGGCCACCCACTCTTGCATTGCCCTGGTGGCCTCCAGCAGGATTCTAGAATCCTCCAGGACACTGAGGATGGGGTGGTAAGGCCTTAAGTGACCCTGCTGAGAACTCTGGCTTCTTTCTGAAAATGGAGACTCTCTAAGGACCTGGGGTGTTTTATTCTCCCTGAGGCATTTCTAAGCATCTCAAGGACAGTAAGGACAGTCTAGGATTTCTGTGTCCTGGGCACAGGAGAATTTCCCCAGGTCCACCTGAGACCCACTGAGCTCTGGGCCAAGTACCGGGGTCCCCAGGGAACGTGGCCAAATTGGCAGCAATCCCTCTCTTACCTAATAATTGTCATTCTGCAATGATATTTACTGGGTGTCTATCACACACTAGGGACCCCAGCACTATAAAACAAATTCTCTGTCCTCAAGATGCTTACCTTGGTTGGGGAAACGGAGTATGTGACTTAGTTTTGCTAGTCTTCCTGCCATAATTAAAGCACCTCTCATATCGTTCAAGTTTTCTGGAGCAAGTTGCAGGTAAATATGCAATCAGAATCTCTTAACAGCACAAAGGTCTTCTCTGTCTTTACCACATCATAATGACACAAAAATGGATTTTTACTTATCCACACTTCTTTGTACACACACACACACACACACACACACACACACACACACACTATATATATATTCCTTGAGATAACTATGCCTGACATAAAAATCGACATCTTAAAGGGTTTTTAGCATATTCACTGTTATGTAGCCATTACTGCTAATTCCAAAAGAAACCTCATATTTATTAGTCGCATTTAGTCCAGTCCCTCCGACCCCCACCCCCATACCTACTTTCTGTCTCTGTGGATTTGTCTGTTCTGAACATTTCACGTAAATGGAATCGTTGACCTATTGTCTCTGGCTTTTCTCACGCAGTGTAACGTTTTCCAGGCTCGCCTGTGTTGTCGCACGTGTCAGCACTGCATTCCCTGCTAAAGCTGAGTGATGTTCCGTCGCACGGATCCACCGTGTCTTGTTTACCCGTTCATGAGCTGGTGGACATTTGGGTCGCTTCCCCCTTTTCGGCTATTACAGTGACGCTGCTGAGAACACCTGTTACAAGGTTTTACACGACCGTACGTTTTCACTTCCCTCGGGTATATATGTAAGAGCAGAATTCGTGCGTCATATAGTAATTCTATGTTTAACTTTCTGAGGTGCCACCGGGCTGTTTTCCACAGTGGATATGCCATTGTACTTTCTCACCAACAGTGTCAGGGTTCCAGCTTCCTCATACATTCACCCAACACTTGTTATTGTTTATTCTTTAAAATTGTAGCCATGCTAGTGGTTGTGAAGTGGTGTCACAATATGGTTTTGATTTGGTAGCTGATGATGTTAAGCATCATTTTATGTGCTTATTGACAATTTTTATGCATTCTTGGATAAATGTTTATTCAAATCAATTGCCTATATTTAAATTGGGGTATTTGTCTTTTTATTTTGAAGTGTTCTCTCTATATTCTGATAGACACCTAGAAGATTTTTGATTTGCAAATATTGTCTCTCATCCTGTGAATTGTTTTTCACTTTTTGATAATATTCTTTGAAGAACAAAACTTTTTTATTTTTATAATGTCCAACTTGCCTATGTTTTCTTTGGCTGCTTGAAGTTTTAGTATCATATTTAAGAACGCATAGCCTGATCTAAGGTCACAAAGATTTATATCGATGTTTTCTTGTAAGAGTTTCATACTTCAACTCTTACATCTTGCTCTTTGGTTCATTTTGAGTTAATTTTTATATATGATGTGTGGGAGGGGTCCAAATGTATTCTTTTGTAAGTGGATATACAGTTGTTCCAGCATCACCTGTTAAAATGACAATTTATCCTCCATTGAATTGCCAAAAATGATTTTTGACATCCTTGTCAAAAATCAGTTAACCATAAATATATGCATTTACTTCTGCACTCTCAATTCTGTTTCATTGGTTTATTTTGTCTAGGCTGTGTCCCTTGCAATTCCATATAAATTTTATGATCAGTTTATACATTTTTGAATAAAAAAAAGCAGTGGAAATTTTGATAGGGATTGCATTGAATCAGTTTGGGGAGTATCTTCATGTTAACAATATTAAATCTTCCAATCCATAATTATGGGATGTCTTTCCACTTATTTAGATCTTTAATTTCTTTCAGCAATGTTTTGTGTTTTGTGTTTTTTTTTTTAACACACAAAACCCCCCCACATTTCTTCGGTTAAGTTTATTCCTAAGTATTTTATTCATTTTGATGCTACTGTAAATAAAATTGTTTTCTTAATTTCATTTTCAGATTGTTCATTGCTAGTGTGGAAATGCAACTAATTTTTGTATATTGATTTTGTATCCTGTCACTTTGCTGAATTCATTTATTAATTCTAAACGTTTTTCTGTTTTAGATTTTTTGGGATTTTCTTTGTCTATGTTATCTGCAAATAGAGATAGTTTTACTTCTTACTCTCCCAGGTGGACTTCTCATGTTTATTTTGCTTGTCTAACTACTCCAGCTAGAACCTTCAGTACAATGTCGAATAGAAGTGGTGGGAATGGACATCCTTGTTTCACTTCTGATTTTATTTATATTTATTCAGTCATATAAATTGATAATTTATTAATTTCTTTTTTTCTAAAAATTGTATTTATTTATTTTTGATTATACATATTTATGGGGTACAGAGTTGTCTATTGGTATTTGTGTATGGTATGTGATGATCAAGTCAATATTATTAGCATGTTCATCATTAAAAATCATAATTACTCTTTGTGTCCCTTACCCAATTACTCCCTAACCCCCTCCCCCTCTTCCTTTCCCACCTCTAATAACTATAGGTCTGTTCTCTCCTTCTGAAAGTTCAACATTTTATTGTGGTCCTTCTTTCTTTCTTTCTTTCTTTGCTCCCACTTACGAGTGAGTAGTATTTGTCTTTTTGCCTGGCTTATTTTACTTAACATTATTTTCTCCAAGCTCATCCATGTTGCTGTGAATGTCAGAATTTCATTCATTTTTATGGCTGAGTAGTTTACCACAGTTTCCTTATCCAGTCATACATAGATGGACATTTAGGTTGGTTCCATATCCTGGCTATTGTAAACAGAGCTGCAATGAACATGGGAGTGCAGGTGTCTCCTGTGACATGATGATCTCCCTTCCTTTGGGTATACACCCAGAAGCGGGATTGCTGGAGCATATGGGAGTTCTACCTGCAGTTGTTTGAGAAACCTGCCTCCATACTGTTTTCCATAATGGAAAACACTAATTTGCAGTCCCACCAGTGGAGTAGAAGAGTTTTCTTTTCTCAACGTCCTCGCCTGCATTTGTTGTTCTCTGTCATTTTGATAATATAGCCAATCTAACTGGGGTGAGATGATATTCCAATGTGGTTTTGATTTGCGTTTCCCTGATGATTGGTGATGTTGTGCATTTTTTCATGTACCTGTTGGCCTGTTTCTGATTTTAGAGGTAAAGCTTTCAGTCTTTCCTCACTAAGTAAAGTGTAACCTGTGGGTTTTTCATGGATGCCCTTTAACAACTTGAGAGTATTCCCTTCTATTCCTAGTTTTTTGGGCATTTTGTTCATGAAAGAGTGCTGAATTTTGTCAAATATTTTTTCCTGCATCTATAACATAATCATGTAAGATTTTCTCCTTATGCTATTATACAGTGCATTACATTGATCGTTTTATGTATATTGAACCAAACTTGCACTCCTGAGAATAAATTCCACTAGTTCATATTGTACAATCATTTAAAACATTTTTTAATTTTTAATTTTTTTCAATTTTTTAAAACTTTTTTTTGGGTGGCTGACTGAGGTGGGGATCCCAACCCTTGAACTTGGTGTTGTAACACAGCACCCTAACCTACTGAGCTAACCAGCCAGCCCCCTGCAATCCTTTGTATATTCTGTTGAATTCAGTTTGCCAGTAATTTTTGCATCTAAGAAATACAGGTCTGTAGTTTTCTTTTCTTGTGACGTCTTGGTTTGGCTTTGGAATGAGCATAACAGTGGTCTCCCAGAATGAGCTAGAAAGTAACTTTTCATCTTTTTTTTTTTTTTGAAGAGTTTGAGAAAAATTGGTGTTAGTTCTCTAAATGTTTGGTAGAATGCATCTTTAAATGTTTGGTAGAATGCACCAGGGAAGCCACTTTATCCTGGGCTTTTATTGTTAGTAGTTTTTTGATTATGAACTCCATCCCTTTACTTGTTATAGGTATATTAAGATTTTCTATTTTTTCTTGAGTCAGTTTCAGTAGCTTGTGTTCCTCTAGGAATTTGTTGGTTTCATCTATATTATCTAATTTGTTGAGGCATAATTGTTAATAGTATTACCTCATAATCCTGTTTGTTTCTGTAAGGTTGGTAGTAATTTCCTGTGAAGAAAATACAGTAGTTTCGTCAGGACCCGTCCGGTTGGGAGTGGTGCAGCACATTCTTTGTAAACAAGTTGTGTGGGGTGGAGTTAGTGCATGCGTGCCCGTGTGTTTTTAGCTTGTTGGTACTCTTGTGTGTTCTTCAGTGTGTGAAGCAGGGCTGTGAACTGCTGATCGGCAGAGCTCCTGTTTAGAAATAAAGCTTATTCTTTCTTCACCCAAGGCTCCAAGGACCTTTTCCTGTTACCTAGCTCATAGAGCTACATGCAAGGGTTTGTGAACAAGCTCGAGGGGTCTGTGAGACCTAGCCCTAGCTCTCCAGTCCCCTCTTTCAATCCTGGTGTAAGTAATTTGACACTTTCTCATTTTGTTTTTCTTGGTTATTAAAGCTAATGGCACGTCAATTTTATTGATCTTGAAGAAACAACTTTTGGTTTCCTTGTCTTTTTCTATTCTCTATTTTACGTATTTGTGTTCTAATCTTTATTATTTCCTTCCTTCTGCTTGCTTTGGGTTTGGTGCACTCTTTCTAATTCTTTAAGGTGAGGTTACTGATTTGAGATACATGTTTTTTAAATGTAAGCATCTACCTCTGTCAGTTTCTCTCTGACCACTGCATTTGCTGCATCCCATAAGTTTTGGCAGGTTGTGTTTTCATTTTCATTCTCCCCAAAGTATTTTCTAATTCACTTTGTAATTCCTTCTTTGATTCATTAACTATTTAGATGGGTGCTGCTTAATTTCCATATTATATGCGAATTTTCCAAATTTTTTCTGTTATTAATTTCTAATTTTATTCCATTGTGGTTGGAGAAGACACTTTGATTTCAGTCTTTTAAAACTTATTGAGATTTATTTTATGGCCTAATATATGGTGTATCCTGGAAGAATGTTATATGTGCATTTGTAAAGAATGTATATTTTGGTGTTGTTAAGTGGAGTGTTCTATAGTTGCCTTCTAAATCTAGTTGATACACAATGTTTGTTCAAATCTTTTTTCCCCCTAATTTTCTGTCTCATTGTTTTATCCATTATTAAAAAAGGAGTTTTAAAGTCCCCAATTATTATAATTGAATTGGCCATTTCTCCTTTCAGTTCTATTAGTTTTTGCTTCATGTGCTTTGAGGATCTGTTGTTTGATGTATACATTTTTATAACTGGTATATGTTCATAATGAGTTGACCCTTTTCTCATCATACAAGTTCCTTCTTTGTCTCTAGTGACAATCATTTTCTGAAAGTCTATTTTGTCCATTAGTATAGCCACTCCAGCTCTCTTTTAAATACTGCTTGCATGGAATATCTTTTTCTATCCTTTCACTGTTAACATATTTGCATCTTTGAATGTAAAAAAGGCTTTTTAGACAGAGCATAGTTGAATCATGTATTGTTTTATCCATTCTGCTAATCTCTGCCTTTAAATGGAGGATTTAAATGTTTTTATCTCATGTAATTACTGACAATGAAAGGCTTACTTCTGCTATTTTGCTATTTGTTTTCTGTATGTCTTCTACCTCTTTTATCTTAAGGGCCTCCTTTACTGCCTAAATAAATATTTTCTAGTGTACAATTCTAATTCCATTTTGACTTGTTTTAATAAAGTTTTCTAAGCACTTGCTCTGGCAATTATAATAAACCTCTTAATTTATAACAATATATTTCAGGTTAATGCCAACTTTATTTCAATGTTTTACAAAAATTTTGCTTCTGTATTTCTCCATCCACCACCCCACTTTTATGCTATTATTGTCACAGTTTGCACCTTTATACACTGTGTTCCCACCAACCTATATTTATAATTAATGCTTTATACAGTTATTTTTTAACCTTTGTTGGCACAAACAAAAATGCATTTATACTGTCTTTTCTATTTCCATACATATTTACCTACCTTTTCCAGTGTTCTTAATTTCTTCATGGGTGGCTGAGTTATTGTCTGGTGCCTTCCATTTTAGTCTTAAGTACTCTCTTTAGCATTTGTTTCAGGGCAGTCTTCTAGCAACAAACTCAGTTTTTTTTTTAAATCTGAGGGAATGTATTGATTTATGATTTATTTTTGAAAAATAGATATGGTGGATATAAAATTACTGGTTGACTTTTTTCTTCAGAACTTCAAGTATGTCATCCCACTTCCTCTGGCCTCCATAGTTTCTAATGATTAATCAATTGTAGATCTTATTGAGGATCCCTCCTACATGCTGACTAACCTTTGCTGCCTTCAAAATTATCTTTTAATCTTTACCTTTTGACAGTTTGATTTTGATGTGTTTAAGTGTGTATCTCTTTGAGTTTCTCCTACTTGAAGTTTGTTCAGCTTTTTGTATATGTAGATTATTGTGTTTTCCGAGATTTGGGAAGTTCTGAGCCATTATTTCTTTTCTTTTTCTTTTTTTTTTATGTGTGTCTTTTTTGTGACTGGTAAGGGGATCGCAACCCTTGGCTTGGTGTCGCCCGCACCACGCTCAGCCAGTGAGCACACCGGTCATCCCTATATAGGATCCGAACCTGCGGTGGGAGCGCCACTGCACTCCCAAGCACTGCACTCCCCTGAGTGTGCCACGGGGCCGGCCCTGAGCCATTATTTCTTGAAATATTCTTTCTTCCCTTTCCTTTCTTTGTTTCCTTCTAGAGATCCCATGATGTACATGTTGACATGTCCGATGGTGTGTCGCAGGTCTCTGAAGCTCTGTCCATTGTCTTCAGTCTTTTCTCTTTCCACTCCTCAAACTGGATAATCATGATTGACTTATCTGCAAGTTTGCTGATTCTTTTTTCTGCCTACTGAAATCTGCTAGTGATTTTTACATTTCTGGTATTGTACTTGGCAGCTGTAAATGTTGTATATAGTTCCTCGTTCTAATTTTTATCTCTTTATGGGTTCTCAGTTTGGTGAGACATAGTTCTAATGCTTTCCTATAGTGCTTTAGACATAATTTCCCTCAGCAATTCAACATAAAAAAATAGCTTATTTAAAGTAATTGTCTAAAGAGTCCAGTATCTTGTCTTGTCTTCCCCAGGCATGGTTTGTATTGATTCTCTTTTTCTCTTGTGTATCCACCATACTCTTCTTCTTTTATATATTTATTTATTTTTTGCATGTTTTACAACTTGTTGTTGAAAATT
The DNA here is from genome assembly GCF_000696425.1 of Galeopterus variegatus. Classification (NCBI taxonomy): domain Eukaryota; kingdom Metazoa; phylum Chordata; class Mammalia; order Dermoptera; family Cynocephalidae; genus Galeopterus; species Galeopterus variegatus. The sequence goes on from NW_007726241.1 coordinate 961,341, forward strand.
GTACATTTTGAATATTATAATGTGGGAACTCTGGAAATCAGGCTTTCTCCCTTCCCAGAAACTTGTTGTTTTTGCTGGTTAGTATAGTAATTATTGGGGTATTTTTAAATAACTTTTCTGGACTAATTTAATGGCTAAATTTTTTATCATATGCAGCATCTGAAGTCTCCTTTCTGTTAGCTTAGTGGCCAGCTAATTGTTGGATGGAAGTTTCTTCAAATTCTTTGAACAAAAATAGTCTTTATCTTTGCTGAGTTGCTGTGTTTGTGTGTTGGAGCATACCTTCAAGACTCAGAAGGCAATTTACACCTCTGCCTTAGCTTTCACTTCCTGTTTCCATGGAGTCTCAAGGTGGCAGAAGGTGAGAGTTCAGGGTCTTCTCAGTTCTTTCTTGAGCATGCCCACAGCCCTGAGCATGCATGTAGTCATCTAGAGTTTAAGGAATATATCCAAGCTTTTCAAAGCCCTTACACACATCTCATTTCCTAGCCTTTACTCCCAAGCTTTCGTTTAGTCTGTGGTTTTGCCAGACTGTTAACTCAGGCAGCTGCTAACAAAGATTAATATATATGTTTCCTAGGGAAACAATATTAAAACCAGAGAAGCCCCTTGGTGAAGCAAGTTTAGCACTTAGTCATTTTCAAGGCTAGGCAAAATAAAGATAAGCCTTTTGAGCTGGGATTTCAGGAAGCCACCAGACAGATCATTTTTCTGAGTCAGGTACCAGGAGTGTGGACTGTCCTCTTTACATCCGCCTCTGAGCTCCTGCTGAGCTGGAAGTGGGATGCAACTGGGGTAAGATAAAACACCATGAAATTCACTGTGTCTGAAATCGGCTATGGCTCTTGAATAAGCAGTTCCCAGGTTGTGCAAGACTTTGGTTAATTTCCAGAATTCTAAAAAAGTTGGTTCTGAAAGCTTTAGCTTATTGTTTTCATTGCTTTTATGGAGGCAGAAAATGGAGTTCCTTATTCCAACATTTTTACTGACTTGAATCTATGGCATGATTCTGGAAAATATTATTTTTTTTAATGTGAGAAAGAAATCTTCTGGTTTTTAAAAAGTTTGTGGATTAAAGACCTGGGGTGAAAATAAAAAATTTGGGATTACTTCCATAATAAGATTGGCTCCCTTGTTACATACTATACCAAGATGCCTGGCCATAACTTTATTTAAATATATTTGTCATGTTCTGTTGCCATTTGCTGTAAAAGGAAGATTACTACATTAATCATAGATTAGATTTTAAAATGGAAAGGCTGAGCCTCAGAAAAACTGTTAGAAAAGTTATATGTAGATTGTTTCTAAGGAAAGACTCAAATTACATCACCAATCAAATGACAATGAGCACAATGGTAGAGCTTCATTAATTCTTGTTGCTTGATTTACTTACCGAATGAATTGGCCAATTGATGAATACTAAAGGAAAAGCAAGATTACTGAAACTAAGGAAATTAAGTTATTTAATAAGTGGTTTAATGTAATTGATAAACAATTGATAAACAGGCCGTTTTCTGTACAATTATAAAAAATAAACCACTTTGCAAATAAACAGTTTGCTTGACACTGGTTTTATGAGTTATTCTGAGCTCTGTAAACTTAAACATATGAGTAGGGTTTGTTATACTGGGGAGAGGGTTAACTGATCTCATTGTCTTAAACACCACCGCCTTAACCTGCCAGGTCCCCTAAGGTTTAGTCTTCCAGAGACAGGGTAAATATTTACATCTATTATGACAGTAACAAAATAAATCAATGAATATGCATATAAGATCAATATCTTGTTTAACAATGTGGGGAAAATAGGATAATTTAGTCAGGCTCCTTTGGCTCAGGTCTGGTTGGGGTGTTGAGCAGCACATTCTTAATTTTTTGTAAACAGGTTGTGTTTGGGTGGAGTGGGTGTGCAAGTGCACCCATGTATCTTGCTAGTTAATTGCTATTGTGTGTTCTTCAGTTTGTGAAGCAGGCTGGCAGCAGGGAGCTCCCTTCTAACAATAGAGCATGTTTACTCTACTGGCAACTGCTCAGTTTCAGTTTTTCTTTGGACCTTGCCCATAGCAGTTGAGTTTCTGAGTTTCTCCTTTGTACTGCCTAGCTTGTAGACCTGTGTGTGCTGAATAAAGACTACTACTACTTCAACCAAGGCTCCAAGGATGGTTTTGTCTGGTTTCCTAGCTCATAGACCTGCGTGTGAAGGGTTTGTGAACAGGCTTGAGGGGTCTGTGAGCTCCAGACCCTAGCCCTAGCTCGACAAACAGTGTGATAGCTAGTTTTATGTGTAAACTCAGTTGAGCTATGGTGCCCAGATATGTGGTCAAATGTGATTCTGGTTGTTGCTGTTAGAGGTCTTGGATGAGACTAACATTTATGTGAGAGAACTTTGAGTAAAGCAGATTGCCCTGTATATTGGATGAGCCTTACCAGTCGTTGGAGGCCAGAGCAGAACAAAGACTGGCCTCCTGCAAACAAGAGTGAGTTCTACAGCAGATGGTCTTCAGACATGAGGGGCAACATCAGTGTTCTCCTGGGTATCCATCTAGATGGCCTTTGAACTTGATCTGTAAGGACATCTTATTTCAGTGTCACCTGCCTCCTAGTACTCTTGCAGATTTGGGACTTGCCAGACTTCATAATCACATGAGGCAATTTCTAGAAATTAATCTCTTTTTATATATGCACATCCTATTAGTTCTATTTCTCTGTATGCAGAGATACAGAATTTTAAAAAGGAATCAGGAAGTTCTTCCAGCTGCATTTTATCAAAGGCTTGGTTGCATGACTAAAAAGTCATTTTAATTATTATGACAAATATAAGTAAACACAGGTGTATTCTTTCCTGCTAACATCATAGCAATGTGTATCAAAAAAATTCAAAATAGTCATACCCTTTAAACTAGGAACTCTATGTTTTATGCATAAAGATATATTCACTGCAGCTTTCTTTATAATACAGTAATAAAAAATGGAAACATCAGATGACCATCAATAATGTCTAATAAATTGTCATACACTATAGAATAGAATGGCTTTTTGCCTTTAAAATATTTTTGAAGAGGTTTGGGTATCAGGAGGTTAATGCTTACAGTGTTTTGGGGTTTCAAAGCAGAAGATAAATTGTATGCACATTATAATTCCTACTGTATCAGTCTGTTTCTGTTGCTTATAACCAAATACCTGGAACTGGGTGATTTGTAAGAAAACAAAATTTATTTCTTACAGTTTTGGAGGCTGGGAAGTTCAAAGTCCAGGGAACATATCTGGTGAGGGTGTTCTTTGGTGTTTACAGCAATGCAGGGGTCTCACATTGCAGAAAATGGCAGAGCAGGGAGAGAAAGACTCTCATGTGCTCTCTTTTTAAAGCCCTCAGAACTATGCCCCTGACCACCATTATTAATCTATTCACTAGGCCACGGTCCTACAATGAATCACCTCTTCAAGTCCCCCACCCCCCCTTTCAATTGCCGTAATAGGATTTCCCATCTTCGACAGTTACAGTGGGAATTAAGCTTCTAATATATGAACTTTGGGGGAAAAAATTCAATAAATCCACAACACCTACTATGTTAAAAATATGTAGAAAGAAAATGTTAACAGTGGTGTTTTTTTGATTTGCTATTGTAATTAACATTTTCTTATTTCAACATTACTGTATTTTTCCAAATTTTCTTTTTCTTGTTGTTTTTTAATTTTAATTGTACATGTTTACGGAATATAGTGTGCTGTTTTAATGCATGCATATATTGTATAATGACCTTCTCCAGGTAGTTACCATATCTATCATGTAAACATTTATCATTTCTTTGTGGTGATAACATTCAAGATCCTCTTTTCAAGCTACTGTGAAATGTAACATACGCTATCACTAGCTAATGTCACCCTAGAGCACCAGATCTTATTATTCCTATCTAACTGTCACTTAGTACCTATTGACCAAGATCTTTTCCCCCCTACCCCCCATTCCTAGCTTCTAGGAACCAGAATTCTACTTTCTATCTCTATGAGAACCACTTTTTTTAGATTCCATATATGAGACTTTTTTCACATTTTCAACAGTAATTATGTAATAATTTTCAATAAACAAACTTTTAAAAAATAAAAAGATAATTAGGTTAGTTTAAGTGCATGTTGAAAAGCTATTGTCCAAAATATGATATCCTGCCAATGCCTGGTCATATAAATTGAAAAGTACCTGGGGGAGATATGATGATGTCTTAACTTTCATGTTCATTGAAATTTCAATTTTTATAATGTTCCCATGGTCTTGGCTTGGGGATGGGTTTACAAATTTTAAAAATTTCTTTCCTTGTACATAACATGGATTTGGAAAGACCCTACTGTTTCAAGTATGTATGTATATATAAAATTGACCTGGTTGGGATTAATGTCATGGATAATTCACTTACACGCCCGTGTGGTTTGGGTTCTAGAAGTAGCCACAAAGGCCCTGGGCAGACTACTAATGAATATTGAGATCTCCCAGGCAGCTGAAGGGATTCAATCTCCCCTTTGATCTGGAAAATCCAGGAAGGGATCAGTATAGACTAGTTTCCCTAAGCCTTACCTGTTTATAGAAGAAATACATAAAATAATTGAGGGCATAGTGTTTTCCTACTCTGTACCACTAAAGCACTGTCTTGCTATGAGTAAGAATTAGGACTAGAAAAACAAGGGGAGCTTTTTGTTTACCAGCAAAACAAGGCAAAGCTGAGGGAGACCTGAAAAGTCATGGTTAGCAACTGATAATGAACTTTTTTTGGAGTTTCCTTATTTTTAATTCACTTTACTTGAGGCAGTTTATTAGCCAAACAAAACACAGCCCAGGCCCCCAGTTTGCAACCTCAAGCTTCTGCTGGATTGTATAGTTGTGAGCTCTGCATTTGGGTGTAGAATCATAATGTTTAGGGACAAAGTGTCCAGATATAAAGGCTGTTGTTAATGGATTATCCAATATAGCATCCATTGATAGTAAAAAGACAAAGAAGATCTGGTCTTTTCCCAGCACAACTTTTTTACTGTTAATTATTAGGTCTCTATTATGGACCAATGATAGAAAGAAACATTTTATTTTATTTTTTTTATCCTTAACACATTCATTATTTATCAAGCCATCTAAAGATTTTCATTTCTTATTAAATCTATTTTTTAAATATTACTTAAAAAATTATTTAGTCATTTATTTTGTTTACTGTTACACAATGTAAACATTCTTTATGTCCCTTTAACAATTTCTCCCTAAGCCCCGCTCTCCCCGCCGCTCTTTCCCACCTCTGGTGGCCTCAGTTCTGTTCTCTCCTTTTGAACACTTAAGGAATTATTGTGATCCTTCCTTCCTTCCTTCCTGTTTTCCTCCTTCCTTCCTTCCCTCTTTTTTCCAGCTCCCACTTATGAGTGAGGACATGTGATATTTCTCTTTCTGTACCTGCCTTATTTCACTTAACATAATTTTCTCTAAGTTTGTCCATGTTGCGTTGAATGGTGAAATGTCATTCCTTTTTATAGCAGAGTTGTATTCCATTGTATACCACATTTTCCTTATCCAGTCATCTGCGATGGACATTAAAGTTGGTTCCAACTCTTGGCTATTGCAAATAGAGCTTTGATAAACATGGGAGTGCAGGTGTCCCTTCAACATGATGATTGCCACTCCTTTGGGTTTACACCCAGCAATGGGATTGCTGGATCATATGGCAGTTCTATTTGTACTTGTTTGAGGGACCTCCATACTGGGTTGCATAATGGCTGCACCAATTTACAGTCCCACCAACAGTGCAGGAGGGTTCCCCTCACCAGCATTTGTTATTCTCAGTCTTTCTGATACTGGCCGGACTAACTGGTGTGAGATGATATCTCACGGTGGTTTGATTTGCATCTCTCTGAGGCTTAGTGATATTGAGCATTTTTTCATGTGTCTGCTGGCCATATGTATATTTACCTTTGAGAAATGCCTGTTCGGCTCCTCTGCCCATTTTTTAATCAGGTCACTTGTTTTTTCACGGTTAAGTTTGAGTTCCTTGTATATTCTGGATATCAATCCCTGGTTGAATACATAGATGGTGAATGTTTTCTCTCATTCCGTAGGTTGGGTTTTTGCTCTGTAAACTGTTTCTTTTGCTGTGCAGAAGCTTTTTAGTTTGATATAATCCCATTTGTTTATTTTTTCTTTTGTCGCATGTGCTTTTGGAGTTGTATTCATAAAGTCTTCGCCCAGTCCTACTTCCTGAAGTGTTTCCACTAAGTTTTCTTTTAGTAGTTTTATAGTTTTGGGTCTTATATATGTCTTTGAGATATTTTGAGTGAATTTTGATATCTGGCAAAAAGTACAGGTCTAGTTTAATTCTTCTACATATGGATGGCCATTTCCCCCCCTCACCACTTACTGAAGAGGCAGTCCTTTCTCCGGTGTATGTTCCTGTTGCCTTTGTCAAACATCAGTTGGCTATATGTATGTGGATTGATTGCTGTTCCATCGGTCCGAGTGTCTGTTTTTATGTCAGTACTATGCTGTTTTGGTTACTATAGCTTTGTAGTATAATTTGAAGTCAGGTAGTGTAATGTCTCCAACTTTATTTATTTATTTTTTTTGCTCAGGATTGCCTTGGCTATTCGGGGTCTATTGTTGCTACCTATGAATGTTAGGATTGCTTTTTTTTATTTCTGTAAAGAATGTCATTGGTGTTTTGTGAATCCATAGATCACTTTGGGTAGTATGGACATTTTCATAATGTTAATTCTTCCAATCCAAGAGCATGGAATATCTTTCCATTTTCTTGTGTTCTCTTTAATTTTTTAAAAAAGAATTAAATTAAAATTTATTTTACTTCTCAAAATACAATGTACTTGATTTTCATGCCCCTTTATTTGTTCCTCTCCTTCTCTCCTCTCCCCCCCATCATATCTGTGCACTTGGCTTAAATTGTTCAAGAAATTTTTGTGGTTATTCTGTCTTCTTCCTCTGACCCTTTATTTGTTTGTATGTTTATTTATTTGTTTTTATATTCTGTTTTTTATTTTTATTTATTTATTTTTTTAAATTTTATTTTGTCGATATACAATGTGGTTGATTCTTTTAAGAGCACAGTAGTATTCCATTGTGTAGATGTACCACAGTTTCCTTATCCACTCATCAGATGATGGACATTTCAGCTGGTTTCAGCTCTTGACTATTGTAAATAGAGCTGCAATAAACATTGGAGTGCAGGTATCCCTTTGACATGATGATTTCCATTCTTCTGGGTATATTTCCAGCAGTGGGATGGCTGGGTCATATGGTAGATCTATCTGTAATTGTTTGAGGAACCTCCATATCATTTTCCATAAAGGCTGCACCATTTTGCACTCCACCAACAGTGAAGAGATTTCCTTTTTCTCCACAACCTCTCTAGCACTTATCATTCTCAGTTCTTTGGATATTAGCCATCCTAACTGGGGTGAGATGGTATCTCAGTGTGATTTTGATTTGCATTTCCTGGATGCTGAGTGATGTTGAGCACTTTTTCATGTGTCTGTTGGTCATTTGTATATCTTCCTTTGAGAAATGTCTGTTCAGTTCCTTTGCCCATTTTTTAATTGTGTTATTTGTTTTTTTGTTGTTGTTTTTGTGTTTTTGTTCCTTGTATATTCTGGATATTAATCCTTTGTCAGGTGTATATTTTGCAAATATTTTTTCCCACTCTGTTGGTTACTTTTTTACTCTGTTGATTGATTCTTTTGCTGTGCAGAAGCTTTTTACTTTGATATAATCTCATTTGTTTATTTTACCTTTAGCTGCCTGTGCTTTTTGGGTCCTGTTCATGAAGTCTATACCCACTCCTACTTCCTGGAGTGTTTCCCCTATGTTTTTAAGGAGTTTTATTGTTTCAGGATGTATATTTAATTCTTTAATCCATTCTGAGTTGATTTTGGTATACGGTGACAGATATGGGTCTAGTTTCATTATCCTACATATGATTATCCAGTTTTCCCAGCACCATTTGTTGAAAAGGCAGTCTCTTCCCCAGTATGTAGACTTGCTGCCTTTGTCAAAGATCAGATAGCTGTAGGCATATGGATTAATTTCTGAGTTCTCTATTCTGTTCCATTGATCTGTGTTTCTGTTTTTACGCCAGTACCATGCTGTTTTGGTTATTATAGCTTTGTAATATAGTTTAAAGTCAGGTAGTTTTGTGCCACCAGCTTTATTTTTTTTGCTCAGGATTGCTTTGTCTATGCATGGTCTTTTGTTGTTCCATATAAATGTCTGGATAGCTTTTTCCATCTCAGAGAGAAATGTCATTCTAATTTTGATGGGGATTGCATTGAATTCGTAGACCACTTTGGGTAATATGGACATTTTCACAATGTTAATTTTTCCAATCCAAGAGCATGGGACACCTTTCCATCTTCTTGTGTCCTCTTTAATTTCTCTCAACAGTGGTTTGTAGTTCTCTTTGTAGAGATTTTTCACATCATTGGTCAGCTTTATTCCTAAATATATATATTTTTGGTGGCTATTGTAAATGGGCTAGCTTTCTTGATTTCTTTTTCTGCACGTTCACTGGTGGAGTATAGAAATGCTACTGATTTTTGTGGGCTGATTTTGTACCCCACAACATTGCTGAAATTGTTTACCAACAATTTCAGGAGTTTTTTTTAGATAAGCTTTAGGCTGTTCAATATATAGGATCATACCATCTGCAAAAGGGGGCAGCTTGACTTCATCCTTTCCAATCTGGATGACCTTTATTTCCTTCTCTTCTCTGTTAGCTCTGGCTAATACTTCCAATACTATGTTGAATAGGAGTGGTGACAGTGGGAATCCTTGTCTACTTTCTGTTTTTAGGAAGGATGATATTGGCAGTTGGCTTATTGTATATGGCTTTAATTATGGTGAGATACTTGCCATCTATGCTTTATTTGTAAAGAGTCTTTATCATGAAAGGATGTTGAATTTTCTCAAATGCTTTTTCAGCATTAATAGAGATGATGATGTGGTTTTCATCTTTGCTTTTATTAATGTGGTATATCACATTTATTGATTGGCATATGTTGAACCAACCTTGCATCCCTGGGATGAATCCCACTTGATCATGGTGTATAATTTTCTGTATGTGTTGCTGTATTCTGTTAGCTAGTATTTTATTGAGGATTTTTGCATATATCTTCATCAAGGATATTGACCTGTAGTTTTCTATTTTTGATGCATCTTTGTCTGGTTTTGGTATCAGGGTGATATTAGCCTCATAGAATGAGTTTGGGAGAATGGCCTCTGTTTCAGTCTTTTGGACCAGTTTGTAGAGAATTGGTATCAGTTCCTTTTTGAAGATTTGGTAGAACTCTGCAGTGAGCCCATCCAGTCCTGGGCTCTTCTTTGTTGGGAGCCTTCTGATAACAGCTTCAATCTCTTTTATTGTTATTGGTCTGTTCAGACTTTCTATATCTTCTTGGCTCAGTTTTGATAATTTGTATGCATCCAGGAATTTATCCATTTCCTCCAGATTTTCAAATTTGTTGGCATATAGTTGTGTATAGTAGTCTCTAATGATTCCTTGTATTTCTGAGTTGTCAGGTGTAATATCACCTTTTTCACTTCTAATTTTTGTTATTTTGGTCTTCTCTCTTCTTTTCTTAGTTAATCTTTCTAAAGGTTTTTCATTTTATTAATCTTTTCAAAGAACCAACTTTTTGTTTCATTGATCTTTTGTATTGTTCTCCGTGTTTCTATTTCATTTAGTTCTGCTCTGATCTTAATTATTTCTTTCCATCTACTAACTTTAGGTTTGGATTGTTCTTTTTTTTTCTAGATCTTTAAGGTGAAGTGTTAGGTTATTTACTTACCATCTTCCCATTCGTCTGAAATAAGCATTTAATGCAATAAATTTCCCCCTTAAAACTGCTTTTGCAGTATCCCACAGGTTTTGGTATGATGTGTCATTATTTTCATTAGTTTCAAGAAGTTTTTTGATTTCCTGTCCTCTTTAATTTTTTTCTTCCGTGATTTGTAGTTTCCATTGTAGAGACCTCTCACCTGATTGGTTAAATTGATTCCTAGGTATTTTGTTTATTTGATGACTATTGTAAATGGGCTTTCTCTTTTGATTTCTTTTGCTGTTAGTTTGTTGTTGGAGTATAATAGTGCTACTGATTTTTGACTGTTGATTTTGTATCCTGCAACTTTACTGAAATTATTTATCAGCCCTAAGAGTTTTCTTGCAGAGTCTTTAAGTTTTTCTATATATAGGATCATGTCGTCTGTAAACAGGGAGAGTTTCATTTCTTCTTTTCCAATCTGGATGCTCTTTATTTCTTTCTCTTGCCTGATTGCTCTGGTTAGTACTTTCAATACTATTTTAAATAGGAGTGGTGAGAGTGGGCATCCTTGCCTTGTTCTCATTCTTAAGGAAAAAAAGTTCAGCTCTTCCCCATTCACGATGATATTGGTGCTGGGTGTTTTATGTATGGATTTTATTGTGTTTAGATTCTTTCCTTCTATGACTACTTTTCTGAGAGGCTTTATCATGAAAGGATGTTGAATTTTGTTAAATGCTTTTTCTGCATCTGTGGAGATAATCATATGGTTCTTGCCCTTGACTTTGTTGATGTGGTGTATCCTACTTATTGACTTGTATATGTTGAACCATCCTTGCATTCCTGGGATGAATCCCACTTGATCATGGTGTATAATTTTTTTTATGTTGCTCTTTTCTGATTGGTAACAATTTGTTGAGGATTGCTGTGTCTCTGTTCATCTAGATATTGGCCTGTAGTTTTTTTGTTGTACCTTTGTCTGGTTTTGGTATCAGGGTGATGCTGGCTTCATAGAATGAGTTTGGGAGAGTGGCCTCTGTTTCAATTTTTTGGAATAGTTTGAAGAGAATTGGTATTAATTTCTCTTTAAAGGCCTGGTAGAGTTCAGCTGTAATGCCAGCTAGTCCTGGGCTTTTCTTTGTTGGGAGAGTGCTGATTACTGCTTCAATCTCATATCTTGTTATTGTTTTTTCCAGGTTTTCTATTACTTCTTGGTTCAGTCTTTGTATCATTTTTTAGGTCTCCTATTTCATTTAGTTCTGCTCTGATCTTAATTATTTCTTTCCATATACTAATTTTGGGTTTGGATTTTTCTTGTTTTTCTAGTTTGTTGCGATGTAGCTTTGGGTTGTTTGTTTGAAATCTTTTTATTCTTTTGAGGTAAGCATTTATTGCAATAAACTTCCCTCTTAGTACTGCTTTTGCGGTATCTGACAGGTCTAGTGTCTTTATTATCATTAGTTTCAAGAAATTTTTGATTTCCTGTTTAATTTCTTCTTGGTCATTCAGGAGCATGTTGTTTAACTTACATGTATTTGTATAGTTTCCTTAGATTTGCTTGTTATTTACTTCTAGTTCTAATTCATTGTGGTCTGAAAAGATACTTGAAATGACTTCAATTTCTACAAATTTGTTGAGACTTGATTTGTGTACTAACATGTGGTCTATGCTGGAGAATGTTCCATGTGCTGATGAGAAGAATGTATATTCTGTAGTTGTTGGAAGAAATGATCTGTAGGTGTCTGTCAGGTCCAACTGGTCTAAGGCAAAGTTTAAATCCTGTGTTCCTCTATTGTTCTGTTGCCTAGATGATCAGTCCAGTGCTCAGAGAGGGGTGCCTAGGTCTCCTACTGTAGTGGATTGAATTATGTCCCCCTGAAACTCATTAAATCTTGAATTGTGTCCCCCAAGTTTTACATATTAAAAAGTTAGCCCCCACTGTGACTGTTAAGAGGGTGGGAAATCCTATTATGGTAATTTAAAGGTATTTAATTTAAAGGTAATTTAAAGGCTTGAAGAGGTGATTGGATTGTAGGACCAAACCATAGTGAATGGATTAAAAATGGTGACTGGGGTGTGGTTCTGAGGGCTTTAAAAGAAGAAGAGCATCTGTCTTTCTTCTCTCTGTTCTCCCTGCTTCCACCATCTTGCAATCTGAGACCCCTGGGTTGCTGTTGCCACCACCAGATGGAGGTTGGACTTCCCAGCCAGCCTCAGAAACTGTAAGCAATAAATTTCATTTTCTTTATAAATTACCCCATCTCAGGTATTCTGTTATAGCAACACAAATATGGACTAATACACATGCTATTATCATATTGGAGTCTATTTCTTTCTTTAGGCCTAATGGTGTTTGCTTTATATGTCTGGATACTCTGATTTTGGCTGTGTATATATTTATGATTGTTACATCTTGCTGAATAGATGGATCCCTTTGTCACCATACAGTGGCCTTCTTTGTTTCTTTTTATGGCTTTTGTTTTAAGTCCATTTTATCCAATATAACGATAGCTACTCCTGCTTGTTTTTGGTTTCCATTAGCATGGCATATCTTTTTCCAATCCTTCACTATTAGTCTGTGCATCTTTACAGGAGCAGTGAGTCTCTTGAAGAGAGCATGAAGTTGGGTGTAGGTTTTTAATCTAATCAGTGTGTGTCTTTTAAGTGGGGAATTTTATCCATTTATGTTTAGGGTTGTTATTGAAAGGTATTGTCTTACTCCTGGCATTTTAATGGTTTTTGTTTGGATGCGTTAAACATCTTTTGTTCTTTTCCTCTCCTTTTATTGTTTATCTTTGATGTTTGTTGGTTGTCTGAGGTAGTAAGATTTAGTTTCTTTCTTTTTCTCATTTGCATTTTTGTTCTATCAGTGGGTTTTGTTCTTTCTTGTGTATGTGTGGTAGTGATTATCATTTTTCAGATTCCAGATGCAGAACTCCCTCGCAGGAGTGGTCATGTGGTGGGGAACTCCCATGGTTTCTGTTTGTCTTGAAAATACACTATTTCTCCCTAAATTCTGAAGGATAGCCTTGCCTGGTATAGTGTTCTTGGCTGGCTCTTTTTTCCTTTTAGTATTTTGAATGTATTCTCCCATTTTCTTCTGACTTGTAGAGTTTCTGCTGAGCTGTTAGTCTGATAGGGGCTCCCTTATAGGTGATTTGGTGCTTTTCTCTTGCTGCTTTTAAGATTCTCTCTTTGTCTTGGAGCTTTGCCAGTTTGCGTATAATATGTCTTGGAAAGGATCTTTTTGGATTGAATCTGTTTAGGGATCTTTGAGCTTCCTGGATCTGAAGTTCTGTGTCTTTCCTTACATCTGGGATGTTTTCCATTATTATTTCATTGAATAGGTTTTCAGTGCCTTTTCCTTTCTCTTCCCCTTTTAGAACACCTATGATTCAAATGTTTGTGCACTTCAGGTTGTCTGCTAGCTCTCTAGATTTTCTTCATTTTTTAAAATTCTTTTTTCCTTTTTTTGTGTGTCTGGCTGGGTCACTTTGGAAAGACTATCTTTGAGATCAGAAATTCTTTCTTCTGCTTGTTCTAGCCTGCTTCTTAAGCTCTCAGTTCTGTTTTTTATTTCACTGAATGAATCTTTCAGTTCTGTGACTTCTATTACATTCATTTTAAGGTATTAATCTCTTCGTAAACTTCCTCCTTCATATCATGTATTATTTCTCTCCTTTTGTTATGTTGTCTAACCGAGTCTTATTGTATATCATTGAGTTTCCTTAAGATTGTTGCTTGGAATTCCTTTTCAGTCATTTCAAGACTTTCCTGCTATATACGGTCTGGTATTTGGGAATTACTGTATTTTTCTGGTGGTGTCATTTTTTTTGGATTTTTGTATTTCTAGTATCTGTACATTGATGTCTGGTCATCTGGTAGAGCAGATGCTTTTCTATTACTCCGGAGTAGGCTTTGAGGAGGGAGACATCCTTTTCTTTTTCTGGTCTCTGCTGATGACTTACCTTGTGTCAATGCAGTCTAGTGTCTGGCAGGCCAACTGCATGGTGGCTGTGGCTACTACTCTGGCAGTAAGCCATTTTTGCAGTAGCTGTGGCTATGTCAGTGGCTGTGTTGGGCCACCAGTGTGGAAGTGGTGTTTTCAGTGTGCTCTTGCCTTCTGCTGAGTAGTGGGTGCTGCCCACAGCTTCTTCTGAGGACCACGGGTATGCACCTGCCTTCTGTCAGATGGCAGGGGTTATACTTAGCTCCTGCCTAGGACCCTGTGCACACTCCTTCCTTCTGCTGGGTGGTTGGGGCTGCCCACAGCTCCTGCCTAGGGTCCCAATAAATATGGGAATCAACAGAGATGTTCCTGGAAGCAGCCTGGGTTCTAGAATGCTCAGATGCACACACCCCAAGCCCAAGAAACACTTTATTAAGGAATGGTGAAGGACTTCCTTGTTTAATACCTTTACCAGGTAAATGAACATGCTTGGTCAGGTATTCTCAGGTTTCCAAATTCCACAAAGATTTTCAGGTCACCTGCAGCACCTGGTGCCTGGTCGGCATCCCAGAGCATCAGTCTTGCTCTTCCCAGGTATTTGCTGGCCTTGCTCAGCTCCCACAGGGGGCAGAGCTTCTCACCAGGGGCACACTGGACAACCTGGTGGCATATTCTTCCTTGGCTTGGAGTGCCAAGTCTGAAAAAAAGTGAATAAATGTTCAGAAAGAAGACATAAAGGGAGAGCAACGAAGTCTGGGTTGGATCAGATTGTTGGGGTGAAAGGTCTTTTCTCCCTCAATCTGTTTCCCAAATTTTCTGCAAGGTGCTTAGATTACTTTCATAGTTAGAAAGACAAGAAGAAGCTTGCTGTGGTGCCAACTCCATGTGCCTCGGTGCAGAATGGCTGACTGTTTCTCAGTTTATAGTTTTGAGGTTTGCATTAGGTGGGTCCTTAGCTGTCCCAGTTTGGAATTTCCTTTACTTTTCCCCACAGATTTGTGCCTTTGTTTTCTGATTTTGTAAAGAGGGATGGTAGGGGGAATGTTACAGTCTTTAGTATTTTATCATCATCCTGTGATTTTTCTGTAAAGGAGGGGTTAGAACAATAGTCACGTAACTGCCTCTGACTAAAGGGCACCTTTAATTCCCCTGAGCACCCAGAATCCGCAGAGAGTTCCCTCCTCATCTTTGCTTTTAGAGGCAAAACACAAGGTGCTGGCTGAGAGCACAGACTCAGGAGTGGGGCAGCCTGGGTTCCAACCCCAGCTCTGCCATGGTCTAGCTGGCTGAATCAGCAGGCTGCTTGACAGCTCCGTGCCTCAGTGTCCCTGTTTGTCAGATGGGGTGAGTGTGGTGCTACCTCCCAGGATGGGTTGTTGTGAATGATGTTCTTAGAGCAGTGCCTGCACACAGTAAGCACCATGTGTTTGCTGCTGCTGTTGTTGGTATCCTGCAGAACTCTCTTGCAGTAGCTGTAAAGGCGTCAATGGTGACTGTGGCAGGACACCCCGAGAGTCATTTGTCACAACAGCCACCGTCTAATAATCCTCAGTATGTGTGGCGGGCACCGTAATTTCACATCATTCCCGAGGTTTACAGAGGCTGATGTCCCTGCAGGGAACCTGGACTCAAAGAGGTTGAGCAACACGCTGATTAGTGCACAGCTGGGATTCTGACCTAAAACAGAATATCTGCTTCCATTGCTCCATCTGGTGGCACAGGGCTGCTCCATTCTGGGTTTCTGGACAGGTGTGACAGCAGTCCTTCCCAGACACACCACTGTGCCGTGCTGAGTGACCCTGCCTCGTGGTGCACAGATCACTTCACTATGGGGAGGCACAGGGCTCCCTTCCCTTCGGCAGAGTCTCTAGACTCCGTGTTCATTGAGACCCTCATATTTGTTTGCCTTTGTCATCTCTGAGATGACTAGACCTTATCTTACTGGTTAACCAGAGAAGACGTCGTCTGCCAAGCATTTCTAGTTATAATCTATCTTATTTTTCTTTGAAAATGAATCCCACAATAAAAACTGCTTTGCATTTGGGTACACCCGGTGCTGGAATTTGGTTATGGGAAATGGTTGAGCTGTCACAGCAGTGTCCTTGCATGGTGAGGATGGGGGAGGTTGCCATAAGAAGCAGGCAGTAACTGCGGAGAAAGCCAAGGAAATGGATTGATTTGCAATTATGACTCGGGCTACCTGGAGGAAGACACTGTTCACAACCAGTATACAGGGTGGAGGGGTCCGGAGAAGAGGGTAATCCATGCTAGGAGCACCGTAGCACCATTTTCCTTTCAATGCCTTTTTCTCCTAGGTATTTCCCAGTGTTCTCACCTGGACAGTACTGGAGTTCTGGGCAGGCGTGAAGTCCTGTCCTTGCAGGATATTTCTTGTCCCTGTCTCCCCAAGCATCTATCTTCATAGCACCACCCCCCCAGTAACCCCCACACGTTTCCTGACATGCCCTGGGGTGGTGACACCCTCTGTAGGAACCACTGCAGTTGACCTAAAGCACGTTCATGGGAGAGGTCTATATCTGGGACAGCTGGGCTGGTGGCATTAAATATTCCTGCCATTGCATTTGGCTTCCAAATGGGCCAAATTAGCAGAAGAAACGCTTCCTGTGTTTTCACCTCTTGTCAGCTGACATTGCCTAGGACTGTGTTACTAAACAACGTTTGCTGGGGAGCAGTGGGGATTCGGCTTCTGCAGATAGAACCAGAGTCGTCTTGTCCACCTGCACCAATGGGGACGGGCAGAGAGAGAAGAGGCTGTTCAGGTCATTAGACAATGCAGGGCCTGGCCCTTGGGAAGGGGGACCTTGCAGCCCCTGCATTCCACGGGCCCAGGTGAGGTCCCCATCTGGGTCGGGTGGGGTTAGGGTGGCTGAGGCCAAGGCCAGGTCTTGTGGGGGAGAGAAGACATTGCTAAGGGCTGAGCTGTGTGGGGTCTGCTCCGACCCAATTCAACAGGAAGTGGGTTGCGGGCTTTGGTGTTCTGGAACTTCTGGTGGTGTCCCTGAGAGCTGTCCATACACATCTTCCCAACTTGGTGACATCCCGCTGGGGTCTTAAAATGTATACCCCAGGAACCCACAAATGCTACAAATCAGCACCCTCCACCCCAGAGCTCCTTTACGACCCACCCCAGAGCTCCTTTACAAGCAGATCATTGCTTTGGGGATTTCTGAGGGCCCCCGTCCAGTAGGCGCCACCTTGTTACAAAAGGAGGTGGCCCTTCTGCTCTGTCCTGTGCTCACTCCTACCAGTGAAGCAAGCCCAGTGCTGCCCTCGCAGCCTGCCCGGGAACTTGCTGAGGCTTAGCCCGGCCCAGTCCTCCCCTGAGAGAACAGGAGGGCTTCTTGTGTGACAGGTGGAGGGTGCATTGAGATTTTGCATCTGCATCCATGTTTACCAACGCTAACACTGGGAGTCCCATTCTTGTGCAATTTTAACATAATAGTTTCATGGTCTTTGGGACATTGGCTTATTTTTATTTTGTTTGATCGTCCTTCTAATCACATTTTCATAAACTGATATTAAAATTAGACACTGAATAAAGGGTCCCAGAAATAATTTGTAAAATAGAACAAAGGTGGAAGTTTGTTCAGAATTAAAAATTCACCACAAGCAAATGACATGTGCATAATTAAGACTTGTGGCTGCTGGGTCTGACTGCATCCTGCCTCGTGTGGGAAGCCACCTCCCCTCCCAGTGCTCTCACCTGCTTTCCCAGACTGGGGACGGGCTTCCCTGTCAGCCTGCTGATGTTTAGTCATCTTTTCTGATGAGAAAGTGAGAGCTAAGTTGCCAGGGGGAAAAGGTGCAGGAAGAGATGAACCTAGAAACCAAGGGATTGACCAGGGCTTCAAAGAGCAGCACAGTTACCAAGTACTGTTCATTCATTCATTCATGGACTTAAAAGGTGCGCACAGTGTCTGCCATGCGCAGCACCATTATAGGCACAGGACAGACCACAGTGGACAAAAGCGGCAAGACCTAGACAGTAAAGAAATACGAAAAGTGCCAGACAGTGTGATTGGGTCAGGCAGGGGTCGGCAAACAATGGCCTACAAGCCAGAGCCGGCCCAGTGCCTGTTTGTGCAAACAGTTTTATTGGAACACAGCATGGCCTCTTAGGCAACACGGACTTATTTGCACCAGTAGGTGGCACTGGGGAGAATTCCAGCGCCCATTCCTTCCAGCCCAGTGGGAGCATCCCAGGTGAGTAACTCTCCTGGAATAGGCCCTCTTCCGGTTTACTGCTGACTTGAGTAATAAATCATGGGTTCTGCTGGCAAGATACCCAGCTGTTTCCTTCTGCTGTGTTTTGTCTAATCCTGTTGAGATCTGAGGTTAGAAGAAACCAGAATGAGGACAACCTCGTGTCCTGTAGATCACTGTCCAGGGAGGAGGCTTCCAATCTTAGCCACCCTGACAGTTTACAGAACACCTCTTGAAGTGCTCCCTTTACTCTCCTGAAATAAAATTCATAGGTAAGGACACACCTGCACAGATAATTTTACAAGATCAATAGACCGTTCAAACTGTAACATAGCAAAGTCGTGGAAGGAAAACACTGATCACAGACACAGCGCATGTGGGTGTGCAGATGCTGGGACACGGGGCGGGAGGAGACTCGGGAAACAGGCAGACCCTCGCGCCGTGCCCAGGAGCACTGAGCGCAGTTCCAGACGCCACCACCTCCTGGCAGCTGGGATGGCAACCGGAACGCCACAGCAGCGTGCTGACATGATTTTCAGATATCGGGGGACAAACAATAATTAAATATTTTAAAAGGTGAAATACATTTTTCCACCAATTAATAAAAGTCTCATTTTTGGAAAATCCAGTGTGTATTAAACTGGGCACCCCCTAATAACGTCTAGGTTATGTGTAAAATGCAGTTATGTTTTAAGTTTGGATAATTATAAGCAGGTTTCTCTCCTGTATAAATGCTCAGCAGATGCTCAGAAGTCAGGGGACCCAGGAGACTTCTTCAGTGCGAGGGACATCTTGTGTACACGTGGAGGGACACCTAGCAGCCAGCGCCAGTAGATCCCCCAACATGTGCCAACCAAAAACGCCACGGCAGATTTCCACAGTGCCCACGAGAGGACGGTGCTGTCCTTGTTGGGAAAGACTGCTCTGGTTTGGGAATCAAAATGGGGCAGGAAGATTAGAGCCTTCAGGAAAGTTAGAGAGTTTGTAACAGGCGGTTATTAACAGTAAAAGTCGCAGTGGCTCAGCTGGAAGAGATCGACAGTAAATGGGCGCCTCCCAGGATGGAGAACTGGAGGAGACGGTCCGGGCAGGTGTGAGGTCGCACTGAGACGCCTGTGAAGTCCTGTCTACAACACCCGCGTATGGAGGATTCTTCACGTGCAGCTGCTGGGGTCTGTGTCTACCCTCAGGTGGCTCCCAGACACGACATCATTGTGCCACCCAGGGGCACCAGGCAGAGCCAGGCATGGCCTGAATCTGCCTGGGGAGGAAGCTTCTGGAGGAGGTGACAGGCGAGACCGGTCCTGTGGGGAAGGGAGTCAGCAGCGGGAGCAGAGGGCATCCTCCTAGGTGGGGTGAAGGAGGTGCCCGCAGGCTGCAAGGGACAGCTCCAGACAGCTCCTTGTGAGGGAGCAGGGCGGGGTGTGGACACGGAGGCTGGCGGGGAGGGCGGGATGAAGGCTGGTGGCACGACCGATGCCCTACACATAGGCTCCCTGTGGGTGCGCTGAGCCCCTTGCCAGCACCGTCCCGTTGAAACCCTTATGTGAGATTTGATGTCACATCATTCACACGTCTGTGTCTCCCCAGACTCTGGATCTGGGCTGAGTCTGGATCTTCTGTTCTCAGCACTGTGCTCAGCACACGCCCTCAGGGCTTCTGTAAATGTTCACTGATGAGTGAGCGAGTGAATCTGTGAATTAGCCTGTGCTGGGGAGACTCCGGCTCCTCCCTGTGGACCGAGAAAGAAGGTGAGAAGGATACTGTGTCCTCCCGCCCCCTCTGCAGCATGTGGCTCCGTACCTCGTGAAGCCCCTTGTCCCATCCTCTTGTGCCATCACGGTGCCCTAACGGGAGCTGAACCCTCCTCACAGCAGCGGGTCAGACAGGGCTGGTCTGTTTCATGTTTCAATCGCGATGGCTTCACACCTGCTCCACCCAATTTGTTATGCACCAAAATGCAATGGAAATGGGCAAACGCAGAGACGGAGCACATCAGCGGTTGCCAGGGCTGAGCAGAGCGGGGACGGCGAGTGACTGCTGATGGGCACAGTCTCCTTTTGGGTGATGAAAACGTTCTGGACCTAAACAGCAGTGAAGGCTGAACAACACGTGTATGCACTAAAGACCTCTGAATGACTTGACATTTTGTCACCATAACACAGGTTTTTAAAAAACTCAGTGGAGACAGAATATACTGTGTCTGCAGCCTGATTAGAAACCGCAGGCTGGGGATCAGGAACCATGACAATCATCACTTGCGTCTTTTTTCTGTGACTAACAGGCTCCTTTTCATCCCTTCAGGATACGCACCGAGGACTTTTTATCTAGCAGCTCTGACCCACGCAGAACCTCTAGCTAGGGGTTCACATCTGGCCTGACACGCTGGGCCAGCAGCCACCCGACTTCCAACGAACCTCGCAGACCTGCGGCCTGGCTGCCACATGCATGACTCTGCCTGTGTCTCCTGAGAGTGTGGCTGCTGAGCTGTGGCTCTACGGGAGGACAGCATATATCCACGGTCACGGGAGGAGCGAATGTCCGGGACGAGCACTCGAGGAAGCTGCTCCTGCTGTCGCACCGGAGCTCATGAGGAATCTCTTCTGTGGTTCTCCCTCGGGGTTTGCCACATGCTACCACTGGGGGGCAGTGGTTAGCAAAATTGTGTTCTGTGTTAACTTTAGTTTCTCTCTATATTAGGTTAATTAATACTGTATACAAACCCTGTCCTAACCTTGTATGCTCTTAAAGAAAACTATCACCAAAGTGCAGAAATAACTGCCATTTATAAAAAGCTGTCTGCTCTTCTCTGCAAGCACAGCCCACAGAGGTACTAACCCAAGGTTTGTTCCTGGCGGATGGTCATCCTGGACTCAGGTTCCAGGTCACAGGAAAATGGAAATATTTTTAAATATAAAAATAACCCCCCCCCGTCTTATTGCTCTTCCTTTTTCATTTGTTCCTACCCTGCCCTTGTGGTCTCCTTTTCCCCTCCTGTTATTCATGTCCTCAGTCGTATGTTTGGATCACCAGTTTTAAACACTGGATTGCCCGGGTGACACTCACTTCTTTAGTACTTGCAATGCCTGTTGCTATCAACTGTGAATCATGGTTACATGTGCTGCTGTTCAGCTCAGTGAACCCCTTCTCTGATGCGTTCGTTCGCCAAATACTTATGGAGCCCCTACCGTGGGCCAAGCCCTAAGTCATGGCCCTGAAGCAGTAGACGGCTGCCGCCTTCACAGGTATGTACATGCAATAGGATATTATTCAGTCTTAAAAAAGAAGGACACTGTGGCACAAGTTACATCGTGGATGAAACTTCAAGGCATTATGTTAAGTGAAACAGACACAAAAAGGACAAAGATTGTATGATTCTGCTTATACGAGGTATCTAGAGTAACTGTCTTAGTTTGTCATGTGCTGCTAGAACAGAAGACCACAGACTGGGCAATTTACAATGCACAGAAGTTGGCTTAGTCTATATGTAACATATCAGGAGACTAAGTGTGAATGTGTGATAATTTTTAGAGGCAATTCCTGGGAGTTCTGGGGGAAATTTTCTTATTGTTCCAAAAGCAATTTTGGTCAAACTGATGGAAGGTCTTAGAAGCATCCGATTCTGATTCTGTTGAGACAAACAGATACAATGAAAGTCCAGAAGCACAGTGTTGTTGCTGAGAAGCTCCACTTATGGGAGCAAGAGGGGATTTTGAATTTGGATAAATGGAAATGTCCTCAGCAGAGTGGTGGGCACCCTCCTGAGCTGTGGCGGAGAGAACAGGAGGGAAGAGGGGGCTGCATCCAGGAGGCACAGTCTGGGACTGAATAGCTGCTGACCAGAAGATGAAGAATTGGAAAGGAGCAGAGGTCAGGCATGTGGGCTGTGGAAGCAGAATCCCGGGTTCAAATCCAGATTCTGATACTCAAGCTCTCCAAACCCATCATCGACATCAGTGCCATCCAGTAGAACTTCCTGACTTGAAAGAAAAGTGCTACATGCATGCGGTGTAATATGGCAATCTCTAGTTACATGTGGCCTTGAAATGTGGCTCGTCTGACTGAGGAACCAAAATTTTAATCTTTCATCATTTTAATTAATTCAAATTCAAATTTAAATAGCCACATGAGGCTAGTGGCTGCCATGCTGGGCAGCGCAGGTCTAGAAGAAAGGGCACAAAAGCTTGGCCATCTGTGCTGCCCATTCTAGTTGCTAACCTAAGGGCTGTCACCTTGTTTAGAGCCTTTCTGCTCAATTAAGAGCAGGCAGTAACTGAGTGTCCAGGACACAGGGGGTCCAGGGAACAGGTGCCCCAGTGGGGCTGGGGAGGAGAAATCAGTGACTACTGGAAGGTAAATAGAGTAATCCTTCTAGAATGTGGGATGTGCTCAAACATGAGCAGATGCCTGATAGAAGAGCGATGTGTTCATAGTGGCTGTTCTCACTGCAAAAGTGAGAGGTATCTTTGTGTGCAAGAAAAGAACCATGAAAATACCCATGGAAAAGAAAAACGAGAGTGTAGAGGGCAGGAGTGTGACCTGTGAGGTCACGCTGCCTCCTCTCAAATCCTGGCTGCCAGCTCGGGAAGCCTCAGCACATCTTCGTTCTCCGCACTCCCTTCTCCTTGGCTAGGAAGTGGGCGTGGTGCAGGCATCTAACTCAAGGGGTTTCTGTAAGCGTTCAGTGAGAAATATCTATGAAACCTACTTAGCACAATGCTTAACATATTTTATCTATCGTCGTGGCTCTACAAAGGATGGACTTGCAAAAAGATGATGTCCCTGGGCAGAATAGGAGTGACATCACTTAATATGTTCGACGGCTTCTCCTTGAGCACTTTTGACCACTGAATAGGATCTGGGTTCAACAGCTGGTCCATTTCGTTTCCTCCTATGGGTAGGGATCGAATGCCTGGGCGAGGCCTTTGCCACATGCTATCTGGGCTTGGCTGTAGTCAGAGGCACAGATGGTGGAGAGCATGCGTGGTCCTTTGGAGTCGTAGTCAATGCTCTTTGGATTGCAAGTGGATGAGCCTGTAGCAGTCAACTCAGTTTCTGTGGATGCGCTGAGGGCTGAACACAAAATAATAGATGACTTTTAAAAGTCTCCCACCCCAAAGCACTTCTGGACAGGAAATGGGGACCTTAACACCAAGCGACTGGCGCTGTGCCACTTGACATGGAAGAGTGTGTATGTGTACGTGTGGATGTGCATGCACATGCCAGTGCCCGTGTGCTGCAATGGACCATGTGTTGGCCCTGTGAGCTGGTGATGCCCCTTGCGAGGCATCTACAATCAGATGTTCCCCAGTGAGGGAAACTTCCACAATTACATGAGGCCCTCAGGTTGGGGAATCAACCACACTCACGGGAACTCAAGCAGGACTACATCAGTGCCAGTCAAAGAGGCCTTTCCTATCTCTCCCTTCTCAGCTCCAACCTAGGTGCTTGTGGCTGCTTCAAAGAGAGGGAGGAAGAGGAATACGACTAGGCTGAGAAGTAGAAAAGTTCATCATGACACTGTCACCCGCTCCCTTTCATGGCCTGAAGCAATCCAAGGCTGTGGGTGGGAAGAAGCCTCAAATGTAAATAAGGTTTGGAGGTGTGATGATTAAATTGGACTAGATATTTTACATATTTTAAATAAACTTTTAATGGTGAAAAAAATTTAGATCACACAAAAGTTGTGAAACTAGAATAGAAAGTAACCATATACATATTCCCTACATGCAGCTTCTCCCATGGTTAACATCTTAGATTACTGTGGTACATCTATCAAAACTAAGAAACTGACATTGGTACGTTACTAATAACTAAACTCTGGATTTTATTTGGATTTCACCAGTTTTTCCCATAATATCTTCTTTCAGTCTCAGAATTCAATCCAGGGTACTGCATGGCATTTTATTGTCATGTTGCCCAAAAATGTAACAAAAAAGCTGTCATCTAGAAAACAAATAACAGGATTTTGAAAACAGCTCATACATATATCTGAATACTCTTGAAAAAAGTGTGCTGCAGGTCACTCCACAGTCTACCAAAGCAACTATGCAATTCCTTCTTAGATTTCCTGTGGGATGTGGAAGGTCTGAATCTGACTCTCTCTTACCTGACACTTCATGGAGTCAGAGCGCCTCTCTCCCTTCAATCCACAGGATTAGTGACCTCATGACATTCAAAGATCACTTTTGAGAACTTGTACAACTTGTGCAGAAAATCAGGAACCACATGCTTGAGTTTTTCATAAGTCTTTAAGGAAATGTAAATAAAATGTTGGAAAGCAAGTGATTATTTTGGTAAAGAATGGAGGAGAGGAAGCACAGAGGTAGCAAAGCGGCAAGGCCAGTTCCTTCGTGGCCTTCCTGTGGGAGATGGAAGGGCTGAATCTGATGTGCGCATACCTCATCATTCTCGGGTGTGGTGCCCCCAGAAAACAGGTGTTTAGGAACCACTTTCCACTTCCTGTGCAACTTTTCTAGAAGGCCTATTAGTACATGTTTGATTTCTTCACAGGTCTTCAAAGAAAAGTAAAGAAAATGTTGAAAAGCAAGAGATTACTTTGAAAGAGAACCGAGGAGAGGAGGCACAGAGTGGAGCCATCCACGGCGCACTCACGCGCTCAGCAAAGGCCTTCATCTCAGACTGCAGGATATCATGGTCTTCACTGTCTTCCTCACTGTGCAGTTCAGTCACTTTCACGTTCTTCTCCTACACTGCTCCCCTCCAGCCTTCTGCATTCTAGAGGCAGACATATAACGGATGGCCTTTATTGCTACTTAGAACCCAGCCCGGGCTCACCAAGTGGATTTGCAGACAGAGATAAAGGGAAGCCATGGCCAGGGACGGCTTTATACTTCTGGGAACTGTTCTCAAGCTCCAGCACCAGGGGGGTGAAAGCCCATATTGTGCTCATAATGGGTGTCATTAGGTTACTGCCTAGAGCTGCCTATAGAAGCTCCTCTCTGGCTATAAACTCCCAATAGCACAGACCTTTCTCTGTGGGGTTCCCTGGACAATTTCAGACGTTACCAACTAGTCCATATGTTTTCCCGTGTTCTGCCTTCCACTGGTTCTATTGTGCATATAAACTCTGATCAACGTTGGAGCAGCTGAGGCTATTCCCAAGCAGAGGATGGCCAGAAAGAGTGAAGGACTCATGTTTCAAAAAACTAGACAGGAAAAAAATGAGTATTTTATTAGACCAATCTTTCTAAGTAGCCATTTTACACACCCCTGAGAAATTAAGGCTACAGTTGTGGAATAAAAATATTTATTTTTGCAATTACTTTCATAAGAACTGTGGAAAATGCGGAAAACAGGACAAGGGGAGGCATTTGATCGAGCCCCCGAAGCGAAAAGCAGCCCGTGCAGGGCTCTAGGATTTGGCACAAGGTTGCAATGATGGATTTAGGTTATGAGAAGGTGTGAAGGTACCTCACGGGTCAGAAGCTTAAGGCAACATCTAGGAGGCGAGGAATCGGTTGGTGCAGGTTCTGCACCAATGGTGCTGGGATCACCCAGGCAAAAGCTCATGAATGACGACGTCTGATTCCACGTGGTTAAGAGACCACCGCATCCCTCCGTCTTGGCTAATACATAGCAGAAAACGCCATAAGAGGGAACCTCGAAAAGTTTTTGGAAAAATAGAATTAAAAAAAACCAGGAATCTTTCCGTGAACTTTTTGAAGCCCCCGCCTATGTATTCGAACCTCCTGTTCTTGAACTAAAGCGTTCTGGGATGCGTCCCCAGGACGGACAGCACCCCACGCTCCTTCCAACCCACGCGTGGGCCTGTGCCACTGTCACCCCCTCGGCTCCCCCCAGTACGGGACAGGGTTATATGGCTCCGACGCCGCAGGCCGGAGCCCCCAGAGCCAGCGTGGGGCCCGGGGCGGGCAGCTCCGGGGCTCTGGGCTCTGGTCCCGGCTGAGCCCCGCACGCCGCGCACGTCCCCAGGATGTTAAACGGCGCAGGCAGGACGGGAGCGCGGCCGGCGGGAGGGCTCCAGCCGCCCCGTCCCTCCCGGCCAGGCCCTGCGATGGCGCGGCCCGGGGACAGGACCCGTGCGTGTCGCGGTGCGAGTCTCCCTGGGATCTCCAGCCCCTCCCGCGCTTCCCCACCTCAAGGCCGGCAGAGCTCCAGGGACGGGCAATCCCTCCCGGGGGTCGCGCCCCTGCCCCCGCACGGTCCCCTCCTCCCGTCCTGGTCCCCTCAAGACTTGACCCCGCTCTGGGCGCTCACGTGGGCCGGCCGCAGCTGCGCAGGCGCACTCCGCAGACGCAGCTCCCCGCATGCTGCTGGGGTCCCCCAGGTCCGCGAGTCTGGGCCTGGTGCGCCGGACTCGGACTTTAAGGGCCGGGTCTGCGGAAGGCCCCGCCCCCGCCGCCTGCGCGCGCTGCGATTGGCTGCGCCGGCCGCTGGGCGGGGCCTCCCTGCGCTCTTCTCCAGACGGGTGTTGGCCTAGCCTGTCCCAGGGCGGGGCGTGTCTGCCTCAGTGGACCTTCGGGGAGCTGAGCTGGGCGTCCCTGGGCGCCGCAGAGGAGCGTCCCGTGCCTCCCTGGAGGGCTCGAATCAGCTAAGTACCGCGACTTAATGGGTTGGGCCGGTGGTTTATGAAAATAAGTTTACAGAGAGCCTTTCCTACTTTTCCTTCACGCCTAGAGTTTTAAGTTAAAATCCCCTGGAGGGCTGAGAACCAGTTAACTCTAGTCTAGTGGTCCCTGTTAATCCAGGACAACGGTGGCACCGTGGAATAATGCAGAGGCCAAGGACAGAGGCTTTGTTTCCCAGTTTCGAGGTGGGATGCAGCTGGCCTTAGAAGAATCTGGTAGGGAAAGGCAGCCCCCAAACACGTGATGCTGTGGTCGAGGCCCACCCCGTAGGAGGGGGGCTGACTGGGTGGTCTCCCGAGACTGAGTGGCATTTTGTAATGTGTCCTTTCCTGTCTCCTCCATGCAGGGATTCTTCCTTTCCCCCAAGTCTTTTCCAAAACAAACAGAAATGAAATATCTACAGAAAAATCTGGTTATTAAGAAGGAGAAAAGTGGTTTAGAACATTGGAAACTGCTTGTATTCCACACGCTCTGCGTTATGGATTATGATGTCTTTTTGAGTATTAAAAGTGCTTCCTTTGAAATTTAATTTAAAAGATTTACTTTAACGTCATTTGATGTCTGGATTTAATATTCAGAGTATAGCAAAACATTTTAAATAGAAGAAATAAAAATTTATTAATGTATATTATGTAGATATTAATTTATGTAATTAAAGATTTGAGGAACACAATCCACAAACTTTCTAAGCTTTTGTCATTTATTATTACATAGGAAACATTTTACTGTAGAAAATATAAGAGGTCTTCAAAAAGTCAATGGAAAATGCATATTATCAAAAAAAACTATGCGTTTTCTTTTTTTTTTTGGCACCAAAATAAACACGTAGTGACTAGTTATAAAATGTCTGAACAGGAACTAGTTTGAGGCACTAAGAAGGATAAGTTTGAAAAGATAAGAGCAACATAAGTTCTGCTAAAATTGAGGCAAGAACAAACATCAAATTTATTTTGTAGCTTTGATAGAAGAATGGTGAAATTGTTGATGCTTTACAAAAAGATTATGGGGACAATACCCCAAAGAAATCAACAATTTACAAATGTATAACTCGTTTTAAGAAGGATAGGTTCTGGGCCGGCCTGGTGGCGCACTGGATAGTGCGCCGCTTGGGAGTGCGGCGGCACTCCTGCTGAGGGTTCGGATCCCATGTGGAGACTGGTTCCCGCTCACTGGCTGAGCGCGGTGCGGGCGCAACACCGAGGGTTGCGATCCCAATCAACAATTTACAAATGTATAACTCGTTTTAAGAAGGATAGGTTCTGGGCCGGCCTGGTGGCGCACTGGATAGTGCGCCGCTTGGGAGTGCGGCGGCACTCCTGCTGAGGGTTCGGATCCCATGTGGAGACTGGTTCCCGCTCACTGGCTGAGCGCGGTGCAGGCGCGACACCAGGGGTTGCGATCCCGTTGCCGGTCCCCGGTACGGGCGTGACACTGAGGGTTGCGATCCCGTTACCGGTCAGTAAAAAAGACAAAAAGGAAAAAAAAAAAAGGATAGGTTCTAAGAAGGCACAAGACAATGTTGATGACCCAGTGGCAGACCATCGACATCAATTTGCAAGAAAAAAAATTAATTTTGTTGTGCCCTAAATGATGAGGACAGCAGGAAAAATAGCCAACACAATAGATATCTCAGTTGGTTCAGCTGACACAATTCTAAAAATTAAAGTTGAGCAAGCTTTCCACTTGATGGAGCCCCAAACTGTTGCACCCAGAGCAGCTGCAGACAAGAACAGAGCACTTGGTGAAAATTTTAAACAAGGGGGATTAAGATACCGAAGCATTTCTTTGAAGAACTGTAGTAGGAAATGAATCATGGCTCTACCAGTATGATCCTGTAGACAAAGCACAATCAAAGCAATGGCTACTGTAGTGGATTGAATTATGTCTGCACACAACTCCCTGAAACTTGAATTGTACTCTCCCTACTGTGACTGTTAAGAAGGTGGGAAATCCCGTTAGGGTAATTGAAAGGTGGAGCCTTGAAGAGGTGATTGGACTGTAGGACTGTGCAGTAGTGAATGGATTAAAAATGGTGGTCAGGGGTATGGTTCTGAGCGCTTTAAAAGAAGAGAGTCTGTCTTTCTCCCTCTCTGATCTCTCTGCTTCCACCATCTTGCAATGTGAGACCCCCTGGGTCACTGTCACCACCACCAGATGAACATTGGACTTCCCAGCCTCAGGAACTGTAAGCAATAAATTTCATGTTCTTTATAAATCACCCAGTTCAGTGTGCTTTGTTATAAGCAACAGAAACAGTTGGGCCGGCCCGTGGCTCACTCGGTAGAGTGCGGTGCTGATAAGCAACAGAAACAGACTAATACAATGTCTAAATTTAATTTTCTAATGTGAACATTCCCATTCCTTGTAAATCTGCTCTTATTATTAGTACCATACAAATTTTCAGTACTTTAAAAAACCCTTATACCGGCATTTTCCATCTTGCTTTCAATTTTTCCTAGCATCATACATTTTGTAATTAATATGGATAATTATTCTTTATATTTCCTATTATTATTTGAGTTATCTAATACCCTGGGTTGATTCGTTCATGAAATGCAGACAAACTTTCTTCTAGTGTTTTCTCAAAGTCCAAAGGACACTACTCCAGAGATTAAGAGGTACAGAATTGGGCACCACTCTTGCGAAGAGATGTGCAGATAAATAAAATCCTCTAGATAAAATAAGTCATGGGCAGCAAAGACAAGACAATGACTCATTCATATTACAACGAATGCAAAAACCAAAAATAATATGGATTTGGAACTTGAATCAGCTTGAGGTTATTTCTAAATTCTAGGTATTATGATTTTTAACCTATCTGTGTTAGTATTGTTGTCAACATTAAAGTCAGAAATGTGAAAGGAATTATGATCTTATTTAATGAGCAATTTGATAGACTACTAATTTATAAAGGGAATCTATAGCAAGTAGCAAGCATCGTGTTGCTGTGGTCCCTTTTAAACTGATAGCTAAGGCAGGGGTAAGTTTTCTGGTTGGCAAGTTCAAGTTAAAATCTAAGGCCATTAGCAGTTGCAGAAAAGCATGTTGACAGGCTACTTTTGGAAGCGAATGAATAAAAAAGGGAGAGATGATGAAGGCACTGGTTTAGGACTGATTATCACTAGCCTAGTACTAACAATAAGGAACATAATGGGCAAAATAGGCTTTCACAAGCTTAGCCACTATTTCCAATACCATTTCTGGGGAAAATAGAAAATTTCCAAATAGCCAACGAATTAGTGCCATGATACAATCCATTTGTAAACCGGCAACTGCTTGTATAACCTTCCTTTTGTAAATGAGCAGCTTGTTGTATGAACAAAACTGTTCAAAAGTGCAGGGAAAAGTAACTTTACAGTAGAAAACCCTGGCAAACACAACCTCAACCAGGTGATCAAGGTTAGCATCAGTGATCACTCATGTTGACAGCATGTACTCCTGATCTGATGAGAACAGAATCTACCTCTGTGGTCTTCCTACCAAAAACCTATTAATACCAGTGCAACCATATACATATGTGTGTGTGGATATAAATACATATGCATACATATAGACATATACACACAAACACAAACGTATGTATATATATGTATATATCAAACAAACCCAAGTTGAGGGATATTCTACAAAAACCTGTACTCCTTAAACTTGTCAAGGTAATCAAAACATGGAAGGTCAGAAAATTGTCACAAAACAGTGGAGGCTAAGGAGACATAACAATCAAAGGCAATATGGTATCCTGGGTGGGATCACAGAGTAAAAGAGGACATTAGGGAGAAGCTAGTGAAATTCGAAAAAAAAAAAATGTGTTTAGTTAATAATGTGTCAATGTTAGTTATGACAAATGTACCACAATGATACATTAGTAGGGAAGTGGGTGAGGAGTACATAAAAACTGTGATTGTAATTTTTTCATAAACTTATTCTATAGTAATTTTTTTTAAAAAGTACTGCAGATCAATTTCCTCTCATCTACACTTTTCTGAAAAGCCAAGCCTGGGGGTGAGGTGCTCTTTGGCTCTCACTCCCTTGGGCACTGGACAATAAGCTTCAGTTGCCTCAAGGCAGTGGAGACTGAAGAGGGGACACAGACTCCCCCAGCTGCTGCCACCTTTCTGCCAGAGTGACAGCTGAGGGTCCACTGTGCCAGCCAGCCCTGGTGTGTGATGGTACACCCCCATCCAATAGTGGGCGCTTATTCCTGGCTCTTGTTTTTCACAGTGATGCCACCAAACTGATTAACTACCCAGTGTCAAAGGAGGACCTATTCTCCAGTTAATGCTAAAGATATGCCACCACCATTTCCCCCACACTCTCCCTTCACACACCACATGACATAAACAAGGGGTAGGGATTAGGAAAAATTCTCAGGGCGTCAACTGATTTACTGCCCTCATGCTCCATCTGCCAGATCAAACTTGCAAAAAGCAACATGCCCAGGGTTGAGAGAAAGTTTTAGTGGTCCAGGTTTTAAATATGATTTTGTTTACTTTCTTCTCTGTGTTGACCACACCGTGTAGGCTGAAATGATGGCAGATCAAGCAAATGTTTTATTGGCTAAAATTCTACCACACTACATTGTTTTCCCAAAAGTGTGTCTGCTTTTCAGTACCAGAGCTGAGCTTCTGGCATAGAGTACCCCTTTTCATTCTAATTCCCAAACCTGCTGTCTTAGGTGGGTAGAAATACCACTGGTTTGCAATGTTGCAGTATGAGCAGGTATCATGATGTTGAAAAAAGAACCTATACAGGTTGCTCAAGCTGTATGTATGCAAGGAGGCTGAGGAGGTGACTTGTTTTATACTCACACAGTGCAGAACAAACCACTAGAGTGGGATAAAATGAAGCCCCCCACCCCGAAGTATGTAAGAATCAGCAGCGCCATTACACACACACACACACACACACAGAGATATATACACACAAGTATGCTTGGGAAATGTCATGGATCTTCAAGGTCCTAGAAAAACAGAGCATGACTAATACTTAGACACAGAAGACAGGCTAAAATCTAACAGCATCAAGAGGGAAGCCAACAGAACAGAGACTGACACTCAGAAAAGGTAAGTGGACATGTCCAGAGCAGGCTTGGCTGCTGGATCCTACTAGAACTCACCAGTAATAATCAATCATCTATTAATATATACTCATACAGATGTTCTACACAGCTCAGAGACTATTCACAAACATTTATTGGTGTTGTCTACAGAATTCAAGTTATTCCTCCAGTTTTAAAACTTCACATCTTATAGTGGCTTTATCTATAGGTAACTGTTTTCTTACATATTTTCTATAAAAACTTTTGATATTACATAAAAACACAAGTTTTGGTACATCACTTCTAGGTGAAGGTTTTATCCTCAATCCTGAAACTGATACATATCCTCAGAATAAATTACCTGAAACTAAACTTTCAGTATTTGTTGAAAAATGTCATTTATTCAAAACATAAAATTTTAGTCTACTTGATGTTTAATTCAATTCACTTTATGGTAAAGGCTTTTGTGTTTTTCCCTGAGATTTTTCAGATTTTTAATAAAGGATTAGTCATGATGTTGACAGAACTTTTCTTTCTTATATGTAGTCTCTGACATACAAAAAGTTGAATTCTTATAGGTCTTCTGACGTTTATATTGATAGGAATTCATACCACTTAACAGACCAAACCTGGAAGAACCCAACAGAATACAAACTTAACTATTGCTTTTCTAAAAAGGAGCCAATGGGGGAAGGTCTGGACGTGGAGAGTACTGTTCCACACAACTGTTCAGATTCTAGCTTCTTTCACTTTGTGCTGTACCATGTTCAGTGCACAGGGCCCAAGTTTGCTGTGGAAATCATCTTCATTCCACCTTAACATGGACCAGGAAGAATGTAAGGTGATTTGCTTAAGTGCCAGGCTTAAATGTAATAGCTATCATTAGCATCACATTCCATGGCCAGCCCCCCATATGAGTAACAAATTGAGAAATTTTGGAAGGCAGCTATGCTCACCACTATACCACTGCCTTTTCAAACTGAGAAATTTTGACAAGCTATGTGCCTAGTGTAAATGGAAATGTATAAGGGAAACAATTAGCCAGTTTATGTGACATGTTTCCCCACTGTGTGTTATCTAAGGTTTGAGTTCCTTCAGGACTTCCCAAGTTTATTTCATGTTAGGTTTTCTCTCTGGTGTGCATTCTGGTGTGATGTACTCTAAGAGCTGCCTTACGGACAAAAGTTTTCCCACATGCATCACACTCATAGGGTTTTTCCCCTGTGTGAATTCTCTGATGTACTCTGAGAGTTGAATTTTGGGCAAAAGCTTTCCCACATTCATTACACTCATAGGGTTTCTCCCCTGTATGAGTTCTTTGGTGTGCACTAAGATGTGACTTCTGGGAGAAACTTTTCCCACATTCGTTACATGCATAGGATTTCACACCTGTGTGAATTCTCTGATGCACTCTGAGGGTTGAATTATGGGCAAATGGTTTCCCACATATATCACATGCATAGGGTTTCTCCCCCGTGTGAACTCTCTGATGTGCACTGACATATGACTTCTCAGAGAACATTTTCCCACATTCACTGCACTCATACGGTTTCTCTCCTGTGCGAGTTCTCAGATGTGCTTGGAGATGTGATGTTTTGGAGAAAGTTTTCCCACATTCATTACATTCATAGGGTTTCTCCCCTGTGTGAATTCTGTGATGTGCCCTGAGGGCTGAATTATCAGCAAAAGTTTTCCCACACTCACTGCATTCATAGGGCTTTTCCCCTGTGTGAATTCTCTGATGTGCACAGAGGTGTGTTTTTTGGGAGAAAGTTTTCCCACATTCATTACACTCATACGGTTTCTCTCCTGTGTGAATTCTCTGATGCACTAAGAGGGCTGCCTTATAGACAAAAGATTTCCCACATATGTTACACTCATAGGGTTTTTCGCCTGTGTGAATTCTTTCATGTCCACTGAGGTATGATTTCTGAGAGAAAGTTTTTCCACATTCACTACATTCATAGGGTTTCTCACCTGTGTGAATTCTCTGATGTGTACTGAGGTGTGTCTTCTGAGAAAAAGTTTTACCACATTCATTACAGTCATAGAGTTTCTCCCCTGTGTGAATTTTCTGATGCGCTCTGAGGGCTGAATTATGGGCAAAAGTTTTGTCACAGTCATTACATTCATAGGGTTTCTCTCCTGTGTGAATTCTCTGATGTACTCTAAGGGCTGAATTATGGGCAAAAGTTTTGTCACAGTCATTACATTCGTAGGGTTTCTCCCCTGTGTGAATCCTCTGATGTGCTCTGAGGGCTGAATTATAGGTAAAAGATCTCCCACATTCATTACATTCATAGGGTTTCTCCCCTGTGTGGATTCTTTGATGTGCTCTGAGCACAGAAATATGGGCAAAAGACCTCCCACATTCATTACAGTCATAGGGTTTCTCCCCTGTGTGGATTCTTTGATGTGCTCTGAGCACAGAAATATGGGCAAAAGACCTCCCACATTCATTACAGTCATAGGGTTTCTCGCCCGTGTGAATTCTTTGATGTGCTCTGAGAACAGAAATATGGGTAAAAGCTTTCCCACATTCATTACATTCATAGGGCTTCTCCCCTGTATGAATTCTGTGATGTGCATTGAGGTGCGTCTTGTGAGAAAAAGTTTTCCCACATTCTATACATTTATAAGGTTTTTCTCCAGTATGAATTCTCTGATGTGCTCTAAGATGTGATGTCTTCGAGAAAGTTTTCCCACATTCAATACATTCATAAGGTTTTTTGCCAGTGTGAATTCTCTGATGTGCTCTGAGATGCGATGTCTTGGAAAAAGTTTTCCCACATTCAGTACATTCATAGAGTTTCTCTTCTGTGTAAATTCTCTGATGTTCTTTGAGATGAGCTGTCTTGGAGAATGTTTTCCCATTTTCACTACCTTGATAGAGTTTCATCTCTGAGTCTGTTCTTTGGTGTCCTGTGAGCAGTGACTCATAAGATTTCCCACAGCCATTGTTATCATAAGGTTTCTCCTTTGTGTGAATCCTCAGATGTTCACTGAGGTTTGACTTCTGACAGAAGGCATTTCCACATTCATTACATTCATAGAGTTTGATGCCCACATGAGTTTCATGATGCTGAACAGGGTGTGAATTTGAACAAAAGGATTTCCCACATTCCTCAGGTTTCTCCCCTGAGTGGGTCTTCTGATGCTGAATGAGGTGTGCTTTCTGGTAAAAGGATTTCCTGCATTTCCCACATGCACCAGACTGGTAGAGTTTCTCCTTGGGGTGAGTTCTCTGACGGTCTAACCTCTGATAAAAGGCATGTGTACATCCATTAAGTTCACAGAATTTATCTTCAGTTTCTGTTTTCTGATGTATTACATGGGCTGAACTCTGGCTCAAGATTTCCTCACATTTATTGTTTTCAAAAGCACTCAGTTCTATAACACTTCTTTGAGGTTGAGTGAGGCGTGACTTCCTACTGAAATTAACCCCACTTTCATTACATTCATAGTGTGTCATGGCCATGTGAACCTTATTATATTCCACAATGGTGGTTTTATCACAGGATTTCCCACATTCATTAAGATCTGAGTATTTCTCACTTGTGTCAGTTCCTGTGTGGTTATAAAGAGTTGTTTTAATACAGTTTTTCCTAAATTCATCACCTATACATGACTCCTCTCCTGCTGGAGAACTCTCAGCTCTAATACAGATGATCTCATTATGTAAAACTTTTTCAAACTGATTACAATCAAAAGATTGCTCCAAAGTTTCAAATTTCTGATGCTGGTCTTTCTTATAACTGTGAGCTTTCACATTTTTATTATATTCATAAAATTTCTCTCCAGTATGAGTTTTCTCATGTTCAATATCAAGATGCAACTTTTCATGTGCACTCATACAATCAGCCTTCTTTCCTGAAGAGTGTCCTTCACTAATGATTAATTCAGAAACAATTGGCAAATTCATTCTACATGAGTCACATTTACAGGATGTTTTTCCTGAAAAATCTGGAGGTGGCCCCAGATTAAGGGGTTTTTCTAAAACTTTCTGTCCTTCTTTACTCAATGTTTCATCATCGATGAATATTACTTGCCATAGAGGCGTCTCTTGTTTGTCCTGGTTCCCCTTGATGTGGACATCAACTTTGTAATATCCTAAAATGAGAAAAATTAAAAACATCATATAAATCTTACACTTTTCATGGAGAGGAACTTATAACCATGTTTTGTTATTTATTTCATTGGATTGTTCCTGATCAGGTTTCCATAGGTTAAGTGATTCACGCACACTGACAGACATACACTCTCTTTCTCCTCATCCATGTTTAAAAAAACGGGTTTTATCTCCAGTGCCAGCCAAGATGGAGTAGCCCCTTTCCCAAGTCCTCCCTCTTACAATTAATCCCTGGACATTAACACATTAACAAATATACAAAGACTACAAAATGGAGAGAAAGTGGACCCCAGGACTTAAGAAATAACACAGTGCAGAATGCCAATGCTTTTCCTTCTGTTTCCCATATACTCTAGGCTGGGTGCTGAGGAAGCCTACGATCCAGACAACAGGCAAAGTCAAACAGAGCTCTAAGAAAAGCCTGTTCTTCTAGCCAAAAGTTCGAGGAAAAGGTGGTCTAACAGAACAGAAAACCTCCCTGACAATATTCATCATTCTTGAGCCAAACAAAGAAGGAGTACTCCTCCTGTGGTTCCACTGAGGCAGAGCAGAGAGCTAATGTTCCATTGCTACAGAGACAGAGGATCTGTACATATCTGTAATATTTCCCTCCATGAGCCAACTTGGAAGTTCATAGGACAGATCATAGAGAATCCTGAGAAGGCTCCATTCTTGGGATATGTTGGAAGATGGTAATGGCAGTCACAGCCAAAATTCCACCTGAAACCATATTGTTATCTAATTTATGAAATAAACATCTTAATCTGCATGGGCAAAAACAACAAATCTATTTTTAGGTTTTTTCTGATGGCTGGCTGGTAGGGGCATCCAGCTCTTGACCTTGGCCATTGTTTTAGGATACTGAAACAACTTGTAGCAGCTAGGGGAAGAAAAAAAGTAAAAAAACAAAACAAAACACAGAAATAAGAGGCAGAAATACATGATAGGCCCAACACTACAGGTAGAAGAAATGAAATCCCTCTTGTGAAAACTACACCTCCAAAACCTGGAGGACACAATGCACTTATCAACAGCAGAATTCACGTTCTTCTCAAATGCGCAGAAAATATTCATGAAGACAGATCACATTTTGGGCTATAAGTTTTCACAAATACAAAAGAATAGAAATCTTACAAGTAAGATCTCAAGCCACGGAGAAATTATACTAGAAATCAGTAAACACGAAGTTATCCAGAGAAATACGAAATATTTGAATATTATACACTTCTAATGAACCCTTGGGTAAAAATGGAAGTCTTACAGAAAACTGAGGTATTTTTAAGTGAATAAAAATAAAACCAAAACACATAGAAATTTGTGGAATGCAGTGAAAGCAGTGTTCAGAGATAAATTTGTGGCTTAAAATCTTTATATTAGAAAAGAAAGATCTCCAGTCAATGACCTAAATTTCCCCTTTAAGAAACTAGACAAAGAAAGGAAATTAAATCTAAAGAAAGCAGAAAAAAGAAAATAATAGATTAGAGAGAAAAGCACAACGAAACTAAAAACAGAAAACACATAAAATCGATCATATCAAAGCTTAGTTCTTTAAAAATATATATTTTGTTAATGATAAAAACCAACAGAAAACAGAAGACACAAATTAGCAATATCAGAAATGCAAGAGGAGACATAACTAGTGACGCAACAGACATTAAAGAGATAATAAAGGAATATTAACAAAAACTCTGTCTTCATCAGTTTGGGCTCCTATCTCAAATTACAGTAAACTGGGTGGCTTAAACGATAAACACTGATTTCTCACATTTCTGGAGTCGGAATTCTGAGATGATGGTGTTTGTATGGTCACATTTTTGTGAGGGCCCACTTCTGGGTT
This sequence comes from Galeopterus variegatus, assembly GCF_000696425.1. Lineage (NCBI taxonomy): Eukaryota > Metazoa > Chordata > Mammalia > Dermoptera > Cynocephalidae > Galeopterus > Galeopterus variegatus. The sequence goes on from NW_007726241.1 coordinate 998,916, forward strand.
ACAGACTGCCTGCTTTTTGTTGTGCCCTCAAATGGTGAAAAGACAGCTAGCTAGCCTTCCAGCCTCTTCCTATAAGGGCATTCTGATCTCTTCTTTCATGAGGGCTCCACTCACAGTACCCAATTACCTCCTAATGGCCCCACCTCTGAATATATCACAATGGGATTAGGGTTTCAACATAAAAATCTGGTGGAAGGGCACAAACATTCAGTTCATTCCAAGCTGTATGCCCATAAATTTGACAAATTATAAAAAATAAACAAATTTCTTGGATAAAAACAAACTACCACATTTGCTCAAGAAGAGATAACCTGAACACACCAATATCTATCTAAGAAATTGAGTATGTGGTAAACACACATACTCACAACACTCAATAGTCCCCCCTTATTCATGGTTTTGTTTTCTGTGATTTCAGTTACCCAAAGTCAACTGCAGGCTGAAAATATTAAATGGAAAATTCTTGAAATAGACTATTCATAAGTTTTAAATTGCATGCTCTTCTGAGTAGCATGGTGAAATCTTGTGCTGTCCTGCTCCATACAGCCCAGGAAGTGAATCAACCCTTTTTCTAGGCTGTCCATACTGTATGTGTTACTGTCCTTTAGTTACTTAGTAGCCATCCTGGTTATCAGATTGACCTTCTCAGTATCATAGTGCTTGTGTTCAAGTAACCCAAGTAACCTTTACTTACTTAATAATGGCCCCAGAGTGCAAGAGAAGTGATGCTGGTACTTTGGATATGCCAAAGATAAGATGTAAAGAGCTTCCTTTATGTGAAAAGGTGGAAGTTCTCAACTTAAGGAAAGAAAAAAAGTCATATGCTGAGGTTGCTATGATCTACAGTAAGAACAAATCATCTATTCATGAAATTGTGAAGTAGGAAAAAGAAATTCACACATAGTATATATAAGACAGTACTACCTGCAGCTTCAGGCATCCACTGGGGGTCTTAGAAACATATCCCCCACAGATAAGGGGGGACTACTGTATACACATAGTTCTAAATAACAGCACTTGGACCAAATAGGTTTTTTTTTTTAAGTTTATTTATTTATCAATTTTTTTTTTACATTCTAAGATGATGTCGCATAGCAGTTGGGGGGGTTGGGAGGGGGGAAGGGGAAAAGAAATAGGGTGGAAGAAAGAGAAAGGAGGGGAGGCGTGACTGAGACCTGTGGCACCCCCCTCATTCCTGCAGGGGAGACAAGGGGGCTTTCAGCAGTGGCTCAGTCATTGCTGGGCTAGATGCAGATGTCAGGGGCTGTGGCTGAAGCCCTCAGTCCCCCATTGCCCCAGATCGGGAGATCAGGGAGCTTTCTACAGAGGCTCGGTGGACCAAATAGTTTTAACGAGTGAATTCTATCAAACACCCAACGTAGAAATAACACCAATTCTACAAAATCTCTTCCAGAAAACATGAGATGGGGGAATATTTTCCAAATAATTTTATGAGACCTGCATTACCCTCATAGCAAGAGCAGAAAAAAAGAAAACTACACACCAATATCCCTAATGAACAAAGATATGATATCAACAAAATACTAGTAAACAGAATCCAGTGTCACATTAAAAAGATCATGCACCATGATCATGTGGGATTCATCACAGGGATTCAAGGAAGGGTAATGCAAATCTATAAATGTGATACATCACATCAACAGAATCAAGAAAAAAATCATGATCATTTCAACAGATGCACAGAAAACATTTGACAAAATCCAATACCCCTTCCTGATAAAAAAAACACTCAACAAATTAGGTATAGAAGGAATGTACCTCAACACAATAAAGGCCACATAGGACAAACCCATGCTAATATCATACTGAATGCATGAATATGGGAGGCTTTTCCTCTAAGACCTAGAACCAGATGAGGATGCCCACTTTCCCCACTCTTATTCAACATAGTATGAGAAGTTCAAGCCAGTGCAATAAGGTAAGAGAAAGCAACAAAGGGCATTCAAACAGGAAAGGAAGAAGTTGAACTATCCCTATTTGCAGATGACCTGATCCTATATATAGAAAACCCTAAAGACTCTGCCAAAAAATTACCAGAACTAATAAATGAATTTGGTATACTGGCAGCATACAAAATCAACACACAAAAATCAATAGCCTTCCTATACACCAACAATGAAATAGCTGAAGAAATCAAGAAATTCCTTCCATTCACAACGGCTACCAAAAAAAATGAAACACCTAGGAGTAAATTTAATGGAGGTGAAAGACCTCTGCAAATAAAACTATAATATAAACACTGATGAAAAAAATTGAAGAGGACACAAATGGAAAAATATCCCATGTTCACAGGTTATTATAATTGATGTAATGAAAATGTACATATTACCCAAAGCAAGCTACACATTCAACGTAATCCCTATCAAAATACCAACTACATTCTTCACAGAAATAGAAAAAACAAACTTAAAATTTGTATGGAACCACAAAAGACCCCATATAGCTAAAGCAGTCTTGAAGAAAAACAACAAAGCTGGAGGCATCACACTTCCTGATTTCAAAATATTCTATAAAACTATAGTAACCAAAACAGCATGGTACTGGTATAAAAACAGACAAGTTGGCCAATTGAATAGAGAGCCCTGAAATAAATCCATGCACTTCTAGTCAACTAATCTTCAACAAAGGTGCCAAGAATATACAATGGGGAAAAGACAGCCTTTTCAACAAAGGGTGCTGGGAAAACTGGAGAGCCACATGCAGAAGATTGAAACTAGATCCCTATCTCTCACCATACACAAAAATCTACTCAAAATGGATCAAAGACCTAAATTTAAGACCTGGAATTATGAAACTACTAGAAGAAAACATAAGGGAAATGCTACGTGAAATGGCCGTGGGCAGTGCTTTCTTGAGCAAGACTTCACAGGCATAGGCAATTAAAGAAAAAATGCATAAATGGGACTACATGAAACTAAAAAGCTTCTGCACAGCAAGGGACAAAATCAGTAAAGTGAAGAGACAACCTACAGATTGGGAGAAAGTGTCTGCCAATTACACATCACACAAGGGGCTAATATCCAGAATATTAAGAGGAACTCAAACAACTCAACAGCAAAAAACAAAACCACACGATTAAAAAATGTAAAAAGGAACAGAAGACATTTCTCAAAAGAAGAGATACAAATGGCCAACAAACACATTACAAAACATTCAACATCATTAATCATCAGGGAAATACAAATTAAAACCACAATGAAATATCATCTCACTCCAGTTAGATAGCTATTACCAACAAGACAGAAAATAACAAATGCTGGCAAAGAGGTAGAGAAAAAGGAACTCTCCTATATTGTTGGTGGGACTGTAAATTTGTACACTATTGTGAAAAACAGTATGGAGGTTCCTCAGAGAACTAAAAACAGATCTACCCTACGACCCTGCTATCTCACTACTGGGTATATACCAAAACAAAAATGAAATCAATATATGGAAAAGCCACGTGCACTCCCATGTTCATTGCAGCACTATTCACAATAGCCAAGAGATGGAATCAACCTAAATGTCCATCAATGGATGAAAAAACTGTGGTATACATATACAATGGGATACTACTAAGCTATTAAAAAAATGATATCCTTTCATTTGCAGCAACATGGATGGAAGTGGAGACCAGCATGTTAAGTGAAGTCAGACACAGAAAGACAAATACTGCATGATCTCACTCACATGTGGAATCTAAAAAAACAGAGTAAGGCAGGTTGGTTAGTTCAGTTGGTTAGAGTGCAGTGTTGTAGCACCAGTGTCAAGGGTTTGGATCTCCAAACTGGCCAGCCACTAAAAAAACAATCTGAATAAAAGTAGACAGTAGAATGGTTACCAGAGGCGGATTGGGTGGTGGGAGAAATGGCAGACTAACAGGTACAAAACTATGTGATCCACTCTTAAGTGAATCACTGCACAGTATATGCATGCATTGAAACAATATACTGTACTCCACAAGTATGTACTAGTAAATGTTAAAATAAAGAAAAAAAATACAACAAAATGCAAAATTTCTAAAAAAAAGGTACACACCAATATATAAAAACAAAATAAATCATGACCATGTAGAATTTATTTCAAGAATACAAAACTGTTGTAATATTTTAAAAAAATCAATGTAATCCATTATATTAACAGTGTAAAGAATTAAAACCACACAATTATATCAATTAATGCAAAAAATTTTAACAAAACTCAAAATCCACTCATCAACCTGATAAAGAGAATCTACAAAAAGTCCTACAGCTAATGTCATACTTAAGAGTGAGAGACTGAATGTTTTCGTTCTAAGGTTGGGCAAAAGACAAGGGTGTCTATTCTCACCACCTTTACTCAAGATTGTTCTGGAAGTATCAGCCAGAGCAATAGGGCAAGAATAAAATTAAAAAGATATAGAATGAATCTACACAGAAAATCATGAAAACATCTACAAAAATCTCCTTGAACGAATAAAGTGTTTTTAACAAAAGTAGAATACAAGGCCAATATACAATGATATGCCTATAAACAACAATTAGAATTTGAAATCAGAGAAAGAGTATCATTTAGCATAGCACCAATACACCAAAACCAAAAAAGTCTTGGTATCTCTATGCTGAAAACTACAAAACATTGATAAAAGAAATCCAAGAAATCCTAAATAAATGGATAGGGATATTTGCTTACGGACTGGAACACTCCACTCTATATTGTTAAGATGTCAATTCTCTTTAATTTGATATATAGATCAAAAGAAATCCAATTGAAATGACAGCATGCTTTGTTTTGTAAAGATCAGAAGCTCATTCTAAAATTCATACAGAAGGTAAGTTGAAGGAATACCTGATTTCAAAAATTAATAAACAAGCTAGAGTAATCAAGTTAACATGGCACTGGCATAAGGACGGATATGCATATGAATGATAAAGAATAAAGACACCAGAAGTAGATGCACAAATGTACACTCATGTGTTTTCTAAGAAAGGTGGAAATTCTATTCAATGGAGAAATGATAGTCTTTTCAACAAGTAGTGCTAAAATAATTGGACTCCCCTTTTCAAAAATTAAACTTGACATAGAGGTCACCCTTTCTATGAAAATTAACACAAAATGTATCACAAATAAGTGTAAAAAGTGAAACTAAAATTTGTTTAAGAAATTATAGTTATAAATCTTGTGTTACTTTGAGTTTTGAAGTTTGTAACAGGACAACAAAAGCAGGATCTGTAAAAGAAAATTAATAAATTGAATTTTTCAAAATTAATGTTCAGCTTTAGCCAGCCTGCTCTGAAACCATGCCAGCAGGAGAATTTGGGTGCAGTGCTACTACCCGCCAAGCATGGACAGAAGTTCAGTTTCCCCAGTAATCTCTGGTGACACCATGGTGGGCAGGAGGCGGATTCCACATTAACACTGGGCAGGGATGGGAGATCAAGCTCCCTATAAGGCCTCTGCTGACTCTAACCACCTTGTATTTCCTCAGGTGCCAAGACCCCTAGTTCATCTCCATTGTTTCTGCCACCATACAGTAGAAAGGAATACATTTACTCCATCCTTATCTTGGTTAATACCTTCTATATCTTATTAAATCCTTCCTTGCAAAGAGTCATAAACTTATTCTCCCATATCATCTTCTAGAATATTTGTAATTTTGCTTTGGTAATTAGGTATTCAAGACATTTGAGTCTGATATTTTTTTGTCTATATGGACACATCAAGATCCTTCCCTACTTTTCTGTGGTGCCACCTAACACTGTCTATAAAGCACATTTTTTTTTCTTGAGCTTTCTATTCTGCTTCACTAATTTAGTAAACTATCCCACCCCCAGCTCCACACTACTAAACTACTCAGAGATTTACATCAAGTCTCAATATCTGGTTGGAGCACGTACTCCCACAATGCTCTTTATGACTGGAATTTTGATTGGTATTGCATTAAATCCTTATAAATATGTCACAACTTGAATTTATTATATAGGTGTTTCCTCTCTTTTGTCTTTGTTATGGCTAGCTAAAATTTCATCCATTTTATTGTTTTTCTATTCTGACATTTTTCAGTTTTCCAGTTTATTAATTTCAAATTTTACTTATAAATTCCTCTGCTTTCATTAGTGTATTTTTGTTACTGTTCTTGCTTAATTTATTAAGATACAAATGAGACTACAAATCTACATTTGTTCACTAATTTAGCTGTATGTGAAGGTTTCTAATATACCATTACATTTATTATTTCATAAGTATCATGCAATTTGGGATGATTCCTTTTTTTATACATTGTTTAAAAGCGATAATTTAAAATTTTTTCACATGGAAAGATTTTTATTCATTTTATTATTCATTTCTAGATTTATAAAACTATGTTTAGGGAATATTATTTGTGGTGATTCTAATTTGCTGAGTTTATTGGGCTTCTCTGTAGACTCGTGTGATACTTTCATGATCACATGATCATTCCATGGGAACTTGTTCTTTGTGTTCAGCACACACACACACACACACACACACACGTGTATGGCTCACTCTCACAAATATCATTTACGTCCTCCACAGGTGTACTCATTTAATGTCTAGCGTACCTATTGTTTAAGCAGATGAGGTACTTTATGATGTGCTACTTCTAATGAAAGTTCTTAGAATTCCATTATTTTGTGTTTTATGAATACTGATATTATTTGTCATTCAAATGCTTACAGGTTTTCTCTAACCTGTGCTCTTAAGCTAGAGCGGCTTCTTTTCATTCAATGTACTTATTGTCTAAATTCAAATCTGAATGACAACTAAACATAACACCTAAATTATTTTATTTTTATTGACTCAAGAATTTACCATTCTTTTATTACAATCTCCCTAAGTTACTCTTTAGGGATCTTTTTTAGCCAATCAGTATGATACAATCATTAACATTTCGTGACTGGAAGATACATTTGATCTAAACTACGTCAATCTTTACGTTTTGCTATTTGTTTATATGGCTTCACAACAAAACTTTCAGCAGATATGCTACACTTCTAATAATTAAAATAATTTTACTCTTTTGTTCTAGCAATTATATAGAAAACTATAACTTTTAAAAATTCCTGGAATTGTTTATTAGCATAGACAAAGGCTAATAGGCAATACTTGATTTCATTACTAATCAGGGAAATTGTTATGGACTGAACTGTGTCCCCTCCAAATTCATATGTTGAAGCCCTAATCCCCAGTGTAACTCTATATGGAGACAAAGCCTTTAAGGAGGTAATTAAGTTTAAATGAGGTCATAAGAGTAGGGCCCTAATCCTTCAGGACTGGTGTCCTTACAAGAACAGGAAGAAACACCAGAGTGCTCTCTACCCACCACCCTGCTGTGTGCACACAGAAGAATCGCCATGTGAGGACACAGCAAGAAGATGGCCATCTGCAAGCCAGGAAGAGAGACCTCACCAGAGACCAGCCCTATGGGCACCTTTGATTCCAGCCTCCAGAACTGTGAGAAATAAATTTCTGTCGGTCAAGCCACCTAGCCTATTATATTTTACTATGACAACCTTAGCTGACTAATACAGAAATGCAAATCAAAACCTCAATGACTACCATTTCACATCCACTAAGGAGGGTAGAATCAAAAAGTCAGATAATAACAAGTGTGAGTGAGGATGTGGAGAAATCAAAACCCTCACATGCTGCTGGTAGGGATGGAAAATGATGTCATCCCTCAGAAACAGTCAGGCAGATACTTACACAGATAAATGTAGAGGTACCATGTGACTCAGTGATTCCACTCCTAGGTATTTCTCCCAGAGAAATAAATACATATGTGCCTGCAGAAACTCGTGAATGAATATTTATATCGGCATTATTCAAAATAGCTAAAATGTGGAATCATAAATGTCTACTACCAGATGAATGGACAAAGAACAGGTGGTATATCCATATAATGGAATATTATTTGGCCATAAAAAACATAAAGTATTGATGTATGGTACAATATAAACCTTGAAAAATTATGCTAAGCATCTGAAATCAATCACAAAAGACCACGTATTGCACAATTCCATTTATATGAAATGTCCAGAACAGGCAAATCCACTGAGACAAAGTAGATGAGTGTGGAGTAACATTTATAAAGCAAATGTATTTCACACGGCCTAGCTTCCAAAGCCCTGTAGTTTCAGGTATAGCCTAACTTTTTAAAATTACACATAGAAATGTTAAGCTTGCAAAAGACAGGCAACTTGCCCCAGGCTAAAGTGTCTGTTGTAGATAAAGAATTGTAACATAGCAAAATTGCTGGATCAAAGGGCAGATGTCCTTGGTGCAGGTTAACCTCCCGATTGACATGTTGAGAAAGTTACTTGACTGTTATGTAAACATACTGAGGAAACTGCTATAGGAAAAGAAAGTGTTTGCTAAGAACAAGCTTTTGTTGGTGGACTGACTTAACCTTTTGCAAATTGCATTATGGAATGTCACTTTATTTCACTGATGTTACTAGTTTCCACTGTTTAACTATACTTAGCCATAACTCTGCCCCTGTCCTTGTGCTCTTTGTAATGATTAAATCAACTGAATTTTCCTGTGAAACTTCCTTGTCTTTACAATAAAAGGGAGAAACTAACTTTGAATCGGGGCTGTCACATTCAGCTTTCTGCTCCTGATGGGGAAATTACTGAAGTGCAGTCCTTCCGGGCTTCTCAATGCATTCACAGTGCTTTGAGTAATTGAGTAATTCTTTTTTACGTCTCTGTTACACAGGGAGAAGTGTAACAGATGAGCAGCTGCTTAGGGCTGGGGGGATAAGAGGGTGATAACTAAAGGGCATGGGTTTCTCTTTGAGGTGATGAGTAATGACCTGTGGTGATGTTTGCACATACTTGTGAATATACTAAAAGTCACTAAACTGTACACTTCACATGGGTGAACTGTATGATATGTGAATTATATCTCAATAAAGCTGTTAAAAAGGAGAAAAAACTTTCAAAGTTGTCCTCCCCCTAAGGTCTCACTACCCCAGGTCTCTGTCTGTCAATGCTCACTCACCTGGGTACTTCTGATTTGGAAATTCATCTTCTAATGACCATGGTTCTTTTCCTTGCTCCAACGTGAAGATCACCAGGGGCTTGGTAATGCAATACCCTGTAAATGGAATAATTGCAGGCACACATGGGCCAGATGCATGGGCTCCTGGGTTTGTGAAAGTGGAAAGAAGTTATGGCAGCAAGTGCAGGTGCTCGCTGGTAGTTTTCAATGAGAAAGTAATGACAAGAACATTGTTTCTCTTTCTCTAAAGATCCGAAACCTGAACAAAATCAATCCCTATAAGGTGTCCCTATGCTTTGACCTTTTAAAAAAACGGAAGTATGTTCTTGAGGGAGCCAGAAGATAAGGTCTGCTCACCCAGTGAGACGAGGTGGCTGTAGTTCTCCAGCATCACATCTCTGTACAGAGTCCGCTGAGCAGGGCCCATGTGCTGCCACTCCTCCTGGGAGAACTCCACAGTCACGTCCTCAAAAGACACTGATCCCTGTAACATATTTTGTTCAAAGATTCAAAATTACTGACATAGAAAATACCTTTGAGAACTACTACTTTTCCTGCTTATTCCTGAGGCTCGAAAACCAATGGTTATAAAGGCCTATTTGGACCTAATTTGGTCTTAAACTTTGGGGTTACTTACTACAATTCATTTATATATACTTATATGAATTATCAATTTTTTAAGACAAAAAATTTCAATTTAAATAGAACTCCTACAACTTTTTTTCCACATCCCAGCAGATTATCCCAAATATTCTCTAGGATGTTCACACCCTCCTTGGGCATCAGCATTGTGAATGGGGTCCAAGGAAGAGACACAAGTAAGCTCTGGATACAGTACACCTGACCAAACTTGCATGTAAGTAAATGTGTAAAGATATATAAATCTATAGCCCACGAAAAGCATATAACAGCACACAAAGGAGTTGGAACCAAAAGAGTTGGAAGCAGTATGAAAGAACACATCTTTATTAGTCAGTTTTCTGTTGCTTAAAACACAATAACTTAAACTGGGTAATTGATAAAGAAAACACATTTATTTCTTATAGTTTTGAAGGCTGGAAGTCCAAGGTCCGGGTGGCACATCTGTTGAGGGTCTTCTTCTTTGAGGGGACTCTCTCCAGAGTCCCATGGTGACACTGGACATGACACAGGGAGGGCTGAGCAAGAGAGATCTAACATACTTCTTCCTCCCCTTATAAAGCCACAAGTGGCACTCCTGTGATAACCCATTTATCCATTAATCCTTAATCTATGAATGGATTAGTCCATTAATGAGGACAAAACCCTCACGATCCAATCACCTCCCCACAGTCCCACATTTCAACACTGCCACACTGGGGTTCAAGCTTCCAAATGAGCTTTGGAGGGGACACACATTCATATCATAGCAGCTTCCTACACTGAAGCAACAGCAATGGATTTTAAGAATAGGAATACAGTCACACTGTCACACAGGAGAAGGAACAATCATTTGATAACTACTTTGTTGTGCAGCCACCCAGGCTAGCTATACAAACAGCTTCTTTCTTTTTTATTTTTAATTTAATTTTACTTTTAATTGACAGAAAAACAAATATCACAAATAAGAGATCACTTACGTGTGAAATCTGAAAAAGTCAAACTCATGAGTGTAGAGAGAAGAACGGCAGCTAACAGAGGTGGTGGTGTGGGGGAAGAATGGGGAAATGGTGGTCAACAGGTACAAAGTCTTGGTTAGACAGAGGGAATAAGTATTAAGATCTTTGCACAGCATGGTAACTGCAGTTCATAATAATGCACAGTTCAAAATAAGCCACTCCTTGATGGTGCTGAAAACTGGTATGGGGGTCCCCAAAACTGATATTTGAGAAAAAAAAGAAAAAAAATGTGTTAGAAGTGTAGTGAGATAGATCTGTTCATGTTGCTACTTCAGGGTCTATGGAACGTAAAGCGGAGCTGTCCCAGCACACAAATGATTTCAGAGCACACATGGGATGTCTCGGATGAAGACAAGCATTTAGGAGTCATGAGCAATCAGGTGGTAATAGTAGTTATTACAGACAATGCAACAGCTCCTCGGGCACAGAGGGATTGAGGAAAGAAAAGTATCAAAACAACACCTGAGGAACCATGGATCTTAACGAGGCTGGCAAAAAAAAAAAAAAAAAAGTACAGGCCAGAAACCCAGAGAAGAAGTTTTCTGAAAACCAATAATAGAATCCAAAGAGGGACATCTTAGAAACTGAGAAAAGAGAAACTTTCCACAACAAAAGACTACAAGTTCAAGCTAACAAGTGATGTCAGCGAAAGTAGTGAAGTAAATATCTAAGAAGATTTTCTCTTCCATAAAATCGGTAAGAATCTGGGAAAATTTATGAATCAACTTTTTTCAGAACTCTAACCAAAAGCATGTAGCAATCTGTGGAACATTTACACAAGAAAAATAGTTGCATCATAATAAAAAAAGTGATCTTGTGTCATTTAAATTTGCCCTGTTTCCATCCCTCTCTGCTCAATTCCACAGTAGATTTGAGAACCAAGAATCTGAAATATCAGTGAAATCCAGCAGCCTGGCAACCCCTAGAAGAGGCAGAACTGCAGAACTGGGTTGGGGTTCTGTCAAAGCCTCAGTCCCAGAAAACTGTCATCATGTGACCTGTGTGGTGGTTTCCTGGAAGACTCACTTGCAGGGCTGTTTGAACTAACTCAGAGCTCACCCAGTGTGGAAAGCCTTACCCTCAGAGGACCAGTCAGAAACATTTAAAGGCAACTGTTTAACTTAGCAGCTACCTGAGGTGGTCGATAACGGTGGAAACAAAGCCTAATCACAAAGCTTGACAGAATAAGCTGGGGAATGAGATGACCATAAAGGTTTTGAAAAGCTGCATGATGTTCCTGAGAATCTAGAAGGCCACATACATGCGTAGAGCTGAGCATATGTCCAGTGCTGTGAGCATGCCCAAGGAAGGCATGAGAAGGCCCTGTCACCTGTGGGTGATCTTGAGGTTTGGAGTAAGTAGGAAGTGAAGGCTAATGCAGAAGTGTGAACTGTCTGGATGACTGTTGAAGGAATGTACCAACAGGCACACAGTCCCTCTGGAAAAACTGGGAGACTTACTTGTTTCAGGCATTTAAGAAAATTTCTGCAGACAGTTCAATGCCACACATGACAAGAAATACAGGCTCTACAGAATTAGTTAAAAAAAAGTTGCTAAACATATAAATTTCAACAACAACCCCAATGGAGAGGAGAAATTCTGATTTCTAGGGTACTACATTATTTTATTTAAAGCATCCACTTTTCAATAAAAAGTTTCAAAACAAAAAAAGAATCAAGAAAGTAAGGTCCATATATACAGGAAAAAAGTGTAATCAAAAGAAACCACTACTAAGTGAGCAGACATCAGATTTAATTAAACAATGATTTAAAATCAGCTATTTTAAATATGGTCAAAGAACTAGAGGAAATAGTATTTAAAGGCTACAGAAAAGTATGAGTACAATATCTCACTAAATAAAGGATATCAATAAAGAGAGATTATGAAAAGGAACCAAAAGGACAAGAGAAGATGACTCCATGAAGACATCTGCAGAAGAAGGACAGGCTAGTGGAGAGTGTCACTGACAGAGAACCTTTCCAGAAGGACAGAGTGGGAAGAACAGGCAAGTATTGCAGAAAAGTCAAATAAGGAAAGGATGAGACAATGCCCACTGGATTGGGCTCTAGTCCCATTAGGGTAACTAGACAGCACAGGCAAGTGGGAAGACAGACCAGTGCACCACACCGAGATTTAAAGTTGAATGCCAAGTGTGGAAACACTGGAGAGATAAGAGCATTGTAAACTGTCTGCTGAGCAACCTGAGATCCTGGGTACTAGAAATATTTATGCAGTCACTTTAAAGACGTTCAGTTGATTCATTAGAAAAATGTCTAATTCAATCCCGGTGAGTCCTTGAAAAACAGTGCTGAGTTCACATTTACCCTTACGTTTTCTACTTCTGCCGAAGAACAAGCAGGGGCAGCATTTTGTGTTATCTTAGTGAGCTGTTCAATTCCATGAGGGATCCGTTTGCTTTACCTTTCCCATCAGTGTAAACCTGTAAGTTCTGTCTGTCTGACACCTGCCCCGGCTGTCAAAAACCTCAGAAATAAACGTGGAGCTCAACTTGGTACATCAGTGATATCGGTGGACCTGTGTCTATTCACGTGCCACCTTTGCTCTGCTGTTCATCTGCATTTCTGTATCTTCTACAGATGTGAATGACCCATTTCTGTTTCTACTTTTCCACATTAATGTAAAATCCATTGCAAAACAAAGTGATTATTAAAAACCAAACTCACCAGAGGTATGTCCATTTTCTGCTGCTCCTGGAACAGTGCAGAGAGCTGTGAAGGTTCAGCTGGGGAGGACGAAAGAGAAATGGGGTCATGGGAGACCTGGTCTGCCTTGTAGTTCCTGTAACTATTCACCTGCCTAAAAATCTCATCACACCAGCTGGAGAAAAGACTTCCCAATGGGAAATGTCCCTTTGACTCTTGAAAAAGGGACAGGAAGGACCACACAGAGGGAGCAGCACCTGAACGTGTGTGTCTCTGAAAATGATCACGTGGGCTTAACTTGGCATTTTCACTGAGCAAGGAAAATTGTCTTTTTGTTGATGTATCGACAATGTATGTCCCCTTCTGACTGACTAAGAAGTAAAAATAAAACAACAGAGGACTGGCTTAATAAGTTCAAGTACACAAGAGATAAAACCCTCTACCTTCCTGAGAAATCATGTCAAAAACTATTCAGGAATGCTTATTAATCAAGTTCTTGTCTTACACCCAGAGTTAAAGTTTCCACAGAAAACTGTGAAATAAATACGGAATGTTTTATGCAAAGAATATATATATTCTTAAACTTGTTCTAAATTGGTTGCCAATTCTAAAAAAAGACCTTTTCATAAAGATACTTATGGCACTCACTTGTGTGAGTAAACAGCCCTGTGCTTAGTTCTTGGTCCTGCCCTGGGTAATTCTTCAAGTTATTCATTTCAAAACCAATATTTTGGGGCTTCCAATACAGAAAACTCTTCCTCTGGTATAATTTATTTTCTATGTTCAAAAAAGAGGAAGCATCAGCCTAATGGTAAATGCCACATGATGGACAGACATGGTGTGAAAGCGGCCCAGAATCTGGAGAGAGGGAGGGGAGAATGAAGGAAACTGGGGTATTTAGGATTTTGTCAGCGGATTACCTCTTCCCTGAATATCATGCCCACACCACTCTTCTAGGAAAGCACCTTTTTCTATTCAGTCTGGCAGTCACCCATCCCTCTCAACTCCGGGTTACCACCTACTGTAAGGTGGCCCAAGGCATCCAGAGTCACACAGTCTGTGACAGCTTCTGGATGTGGGGACATTAACAAGTCTTCATGCTATGCAGGGAATCAAGAACTGCCTCTGGTGGAGTAAATCAGGATGCGGTTCTTTCTAGAATCTTCTGCCTCTGCCCTAAAGCTCTGGGAGAGGTCTCTGTCAAACGGACTGTTCTTCTGAGTGGCAGTAATTCCTGGGACTCCCTCTTTCCTGACTTATAAGAGCTGCTTTGCTCCAGAGGAGCTGGGACCTGGGCCTGAGAAACAAATTCACTTCATCTGAAACCTTCATCTAACACCCTAAACCTGACTCATTTGGAATTCACTAGAAATGTGCTATCCAGTCCTGTAGCCATTAGCGATATGCAAGAACCGAACACCTGCAGTTTGGCCAGTGCCACAAGGAAAAGTAATACTTAGGATCTACGGAGTGTCATAAAATACATCAGTAAAATTAGCTTTACCTGACTTTTCTCTTAACTGTTTACCGTAGCTACTGAGGAATTCTAGATCCCGTCTGTTTGTCTTTCCACTGCACAGCACTGCACTGGAACATCAACTTGTCTTCGAGGATAGACACGGCCTGAACGGCACAGGAGGGTTCCCGGGCCTCAGTCTGACCCAGGGGCTCTGCAGACACCCCACAAATCCCAGAGTGTATTTACCACATGCGATTAGGTCCACATTCACTTCACGGTCATCCCCGTAGATCTGGGGACAGGCCACTCTGCGTAAGTGCTCTGAAGGTTTTAGGAGGGTAGGAGCTTAGGAAGAGCAAGAGACGGGGAGCAAAACCGTCCGTGTGTGCACCCTACGGCTCCCACCCACCCTTCACGCCCTTGCGCATCCCTCATCACAGGCCTTTCATATGTAAAGTATCATTTTTATAACAAGTAGGGTCGTGGCGAGGCTTAAATGAAATACCAAACGAAGGGAACAAGTGTCCCCAATCATGCTAGCATCTTATACTCCCGGTGATCATGGCAGGCACCTGACACAACGTTCCACAGATAACGTGTTTAACTCTTGAAACAACCCCTCAGTGACTAGCGGCACCTCCCGGGCTCGCGCGCGCCGCGACCGCGCTCCCC
>NW_007726241.1:1014641-1030004 GCF_000696425.1 Galeopterus variegatus
CGGCCGCGACTGTTGGCTCTCGCGGCCGGGGTTTAACGACATCCTGCGGTGCGCGGTTCTCATCGGAGCCTGGCTGCAGAAGAGGCTGCGACAGACGTTAACTACGGGGCAAACGTGCCTGCGGACTGAACACGAGGAATAGAATGACCCTTACTTTTCTTGGTGTGGTGATGACAAGGAGGACGGTGCAGATTGTTCTTATTTGTCGAAGATACGTACCGAAACGGTTACCGTCAGGTAATGGTCGTTTAAAATCGAACTTTAAAATAATCGAGCAAAACAATTCGAGGAGGCAAATATGGCGAAGGGGAAAAATGGTTAAATTTGTGTGACATATGCATGTGATGCTCATTTTACTATTTTTTCATATTCCGAGTGTTGGATTTCTCTTTATTTTTAGTGTTCTCCACAGTAAATGACATGTGAGGGGGTGTTGGAAGTGGGGAGACTCTTCTGTCTCTTTAGAAACGTGCCTTTCTACTCCAAGCTGCCATGAGAGGTAAGGGTACATACACATGTCTTACGAGTAAAGTTGTAAACTAGGACCGTGAGACACGGGAGTGTGGTCTGTGACCAGCAGGGTGTGTTGTGTGGGGGGAGGGCGTGGAGGGAAGCTTGCACTAGCCGTTCACAATTACACAAGTAATGCATCAAAACACATGCAGCCCGAGTAAGAAATGATTATCGTGTTCACCTTGCATTTCCACTTGGTAACATTTCTTGAAATTTGATGTGTGCACCCATGTGGCTTTTTAACAAATTATGGACACAGGAGCACAATAACATAGATGTTTATTTTATTAACAGGCTCTTTTTAGAGCAGGTTTTGGTATACGGAATAATTGAGCAGAAAGTACACATGGTTCCCATAAACCCCCTCTCACCCCCCCCATCTTGCATTAGTGTGGTCAATTTTGTACAATTAATTCATGAAGTTTATAGTTTACATTAGCTTTCACTCTTTGCATTGTACAAGTCTACAGATTTTGCCAAATGCATGATATCATCTGGTCTGATTTCCACCAATTCCATGATGTAATATCCACCATTACAGTATCACACTGAATAGTTTCATTGAACTAAGAAATCCCCTGTGTTCTGCCCCTTCTGATCTCCTGGCAACCACTCATCTATTTACTGTCTCCATCTTTTTGCTTTTTCCAGAATGTCATATAGTTGGAATCATGTAGTATGTAACCTTTTCAGACTGGCTTCCTTAATTCAGCAATATGCATTCAATCTTCTATATGTCTTTTCATGGCTTCGTAGCTCATTTATTATCTCTGAATAGTATTTCACTGTATGGATGTATCACATTTTATCTACTCATCTATTGAAGGATGTCTTGGTTGCTTCCAAGTGTTTGCAATTATGAATAAAACTGCTGTGAACCTTTGTGTGCAGGCTTCATGTGGACATAAGTTTTCAGACCAATTGGGTAAATATCAAGGAACACAATTGCTGGATTGTGTAGGGAGACCATGTTTAGCTTTATAATAAACTGCCACACTGTCTTCCAAAGTGACTATCATGTTGCATTCTCACCAGCAATGAAAGAGAGTCCCTTTCTGGCGTGCGGTGGGGATGCCGCTGAGGCCAAGCACGTGCTCCCGCGCAGAGCCCAGGCATAATGCTGCAGGCCTCTGGGTGCTTGGCTCTTCGCCCCACCCCACAACCCAGGAGCTGGGCAGGAATTGCCCCCTGATCTCTTCACACTTGCTGGGAAGGGGGAGAGAGGGATCCTGACTTTTCGTGAGATTCCAGGCAGTAATAATTAATCTAGTAAATAACAATTTGGTAAACACATTTGAATAGGCTTTACATGAGATTTCTTTTAATGCTGATATCTGTCAAAGAGAATAGTCTTTTTTAAACTTAAATGTGTGTGTGTGCATCTGGTGTTTGTGTGTGCACACACGTATGTGTGTACATATATTCCATGTTGCACAGTATAGTCCAGGAAACCAGGCAAGTGGAGGGTCCTGCCCTCAGCTAATAACTGACAGACCTGCCCCACAGGGAGCATATGTCTGAGACCCTGGGAGGGAACCAGAGGAAGGACTGCAAATGGGGAGGGAACGAAGAAGGGAGAGGGGAAAGGGAGGCTTTAGGGACAAGCAGCAAGAGATAGGGGCAGGTTATGCACTGAGAGGTCCCATCCATCTGTCAAGGGGCAGCCTTAAGAATACCGCTCAGGCTCCAAGACTTGGGCCTTACATCAAGTGACTCTTGGTTTCGTTTCTCTGCAGTTTTTCTCCCTAATTCTACCAACATAGAAAAAATGCATGAGGACCCTTAGGAAGGGAATCTCAGGAACCAAGGGGCAACTCCAACGTGAAATTTGCTCTGAAATCCTCATGGTAAAAATCCTAGCCTTCTGTTTCTTCAAGATGCAGTACTGCTAATGCTGTTGGCAGCGGCCGGTCCTTCCTGTTAGCTTGTCATTCCTGTTAATTCATCCTCTCATTCAACCAGTTTATGTAAGTACATAAATAACTGAGCAGTGGCAATTTTACCAAATTTTTAAACTTCAAAAGCCTTCATCTCTGTCAGTGTACTTACTCAACCTCGGGTTTTTCCAGTTATTACCCTGTTTTCAAGGAAAATTCAGGAAAAATATCTTTAAATCTTCTAATCAGTCATGACATTGAATACACTAAAAAAAAAATTAAAAAAAAATAAAAACAGATGAAGCATTTTGAAACAGAGTAACTATAAAAAAGAGGAAGC
Organism: Galeopterus variegatus; assembly: GCF_000696425.1. NCBI lineage: Eukaryota > Metazoa > Chordata > Mammalia > Dermoptera > Cynocephalidae > Galeopterus > Galeopterus variegatus. The sequence continues at coordinate 1,017,372 of NW_007726241.1, forward strand.
TGTAATTCCTAGATTTCTATATTTTTAGAACATCTCACCACCTCACCTCCACACAGCAGAGTGAGCAAAATATATTATACTTAACAAAAGAATATACTTAAGAGACCCACAAGAATTTTGTCCTCTGTTAGTGGCAACTCACAGTCAAAGCATGAATTAATCTACCCCGCTATATCAAAGGACTTGAGCTAATAAACTGATCGAGTCTAAGGAGAAAGAATAAATATAACACTATTATTCCCCAAATTGGAAAAGAACTAGTGTTATTCTTGCATGGAAAAAAAAATTGGCTACATAAATAATAAAGAAGGACTCTTAGTTTAAGAGAAATCATAGTTAATGATAGGTCACATGATATTTCTTATTATTTGCATTTGGAGAAGAAATGAATGTCCTAATGAGAGTGTAATGACATAATTAGTAGAATATCAATAGAATTATTTTGATTAATATAGATTTTGATTACAACTTAGAAACAATAATTTTAATAGTTATGCTTATACTATGTTTCAGACACTGGACAATAAATAAAATGTTCCCTCTAAACTCAAGGTACACAAAGAATTGTGGATTTAATCACCACAATGGTCAAGGTACACAAAGAATTGTGGATTTAATCACCACAATGGTATTTACATGTACTAAGGGGAAAAGAACTAGCTCACACATGTGGGCAATGCAAGTATTTAAATTTAGTTGATTTTTTAATCTCTGGTAAACGCACAGCCCCTAGCATAGCACCAAGCTGACCTTAGGTTGTGTCCCCTCCCTCCCTCATTCCAGATGTGCTCTCTCCAAAAGAAGTCATTTGAAGGGGAAAATTTTTCCATTTAGAGCAGAGCCATTCTAGTCAAGAGCAGCCATGCACTCCTGCGGGAACCACCAACTAGATGTGAGGACATACTGATTTGAGATGCCACATATGTAAGTGAAATTAGCCCATCGGATGTAGAAACTTAACTCTGACACTTCTTGGTTATGTGACCTTGAGTGAATCATTAAGCCTGAGTTTCTCTTTTTATAAAATAAGTAATAATATCTACTCTACTATGTTAGTTAAGGCACAGGTTCAGCTACTGTTAAAAGATAGCAAAAACCCCACAGCTTAAATAAGGTAGAATCAGTTTCTCTCCCATGTAGCTGTTGGAGCTATGACATCTGGGCTGATATGGCAGCCCCACAGCATGGGGTTCCAGGCCCCTCCAACCCGTTGCTCCCCTAGCACACTTCCCCCATCCACACAGGCTGAGACAGCTCATTGCCCGGTCCTCTGGGTCTGTGTCCCAGGCAGGGAGAAAGAGAAAGGAGAAATGAAGGGTTTGCATCTCGTTACAGGTAGAACCGGACAGTTGCGCCCACCATTTCTGTTCATATCCTGTTGCCAGAATCTTGTCTCAGACTGCACCTAATGAAAGCAGTCTGGGAAATGTGTTCTCTAACTGGAGGACCCATGACCAAAGGAGACAGGAGAGAGTGGGGCTGTGTCTATAACACGCACGTCTGCCACACTTACTTTCCTACAGTGCTGTGCGTGTGGAGACAGCAGCAAAGCTACGGCTTTTTAAAGCCGTGTTCGTTCAAAGATGCGCAGCTCTGATCCTTCCATAGCTTAGTTTCTTTCTCTTCTTATCTTGGGACCCTGGCTGGAGTTGCTGCCCTGGGAACCCTTTGGCTATTTCAGCTTTGTTCGAGTCTCCTGAGGAGCCCTTGACTGTGACATCAGTCTCGTGATGAGCTCATGAGGTGACAGTTAAAAGAGTCACTTAATGATCCACATCAGCAAGTTCACTGTTTAATCAATGACTCTCAGTTTTGCATCCTTCAGTGTATATCTCTGCAAGACTTAGTCTTTTATCAAGTTCATAATCCTATTTGTCTTTATTTTTTTTTATCCAAGCAAAAAATAACAAAAAAGCAAAACCACTTACTTTTAATGATAGAAAGCTAGCTTGTACCACCAACCAGACTTGGATTCTGTTTCTTTGGCCAGGAGACAAGGCATCAAAATTACAGTTGATTTTTTAAAGTCATCTTCATAAGGCACGTGTGTTGCCCATGCTATCCGCTCACAAGCCACTCATGTGATGGCTGGTGGGAACAGTTGCTTTCAGTATTTCCATGTATGTGAGCCTGTGAGAAATATGAGGACACTTGGTTCGAGTTCCTTTCCTAGTGAGTAGCTGATGAGAACTTATTCAGAAGTGAGAAAAGCAATGCCAAGCAAGCCACAACATCCTCATGCCTATTTCGTGTCCAAGATGCTTATTTCAAAGGCTGGGCACCAACATCATTCTCTCCAGCTGGCTTTGCTTCTGCCGTTCAGAACACACAGGCTGGCACCTCAGCCCTCATCCTCAGGGAAAAACTAAATTGGTAAAGTATTTTACCGGAAGGTTAAGAACATGGATGCTTTGTTTCTGTAAAATCTGTCCAATCTTAATTCTTTGCCTCTCAGGCCACTTTAAAAATCCAGCACACTTGGGAATGACAGCAACAAATCTGGTCTTTCTACTGCTTTCTAAGCATTTAGAAAATAATGGTATTGTTGAAGCCATCCACCTGCAGCAAGGGTAGAGAGAAATAAGCTGGAGCACTGAAGGAATCGTCACGGCAGCGACAGCAGATCTGCTCACTGTCCGCCAGCAGAACACAGCATCTGACTCTCCCTTTCTCATCTCGACTCAGAGGAAATGGCACAGCAGGTCACAGACATGCAGCAGACGGAAGACAAGGGGAGCCAACAGCAGTGTCACCTCTGCTGATACGTGTGCTCTTGTTAAGTAATCAGTTATCCCCTGCTTAAGTGACAAATGGTGGGGATTGCTCATTGTTTGATCTTCGTATTTCCAGCTAACATATGGAAAAAAAAATACTAACAAGTAAACTCACGTGGTTTGAAGGGGAAGTAGCCAACGATCAGGCTTGGACCTCATCTCAGATGCAGGACCACAAACTGAAGCAAATACCACAGCAGAGGGGTTAGGGTCAGAAAGATGCTTTTATCTCCAGCGTTGCTTTCAGACCACTTTTAAGACTGGGCGAATTCTGTTTCCACCTGTTTCTACTAATGACAGTCACCAAACTGAAACACAAAAACAGTCCTGCACATGCCATGCCAGTGTCAGAAGCAAGATCTCCATTTACACACTCGGGGTAATAAATGGCATTCATAGCGTGAGACAGCTAAGTGGTATGATTACACCTGTTAACCGAGGTAGTGCAGTTGACTGGAAAATATTTTTTCCAGATTTCCACAGAATCCAGATAGCTTCACACAAAATGTCCTGCAGCCCACCTCTTCATCAGCTTTTTGCTCTATAATGCTGTTAAGTTCGGTTTAATTCTGTTTGGCAGTGAGAGTGAATTCCCATTCTCTTCAGTGTGCTTTGCCTGTAATGCAGCCTGGGGAGCCGGTGACTACATTTCCCAGACATCCTCACCTCGAGGGTTCTCAGTGTCAAGAGCTGGGCTTGCCTGAGACTCAAGAGGCAGAGGCACAGCAACCAAAGTCGTCGTCGTCCCCTCCTCCCCTTACCCTCCGTCCTCCAGCAGTGGACAGAACTGCCGCCTTCAGCAGCGTCTGGGTGGCTCTGCGTCGCCTGTCTCAGCAATTCTGATGCAAGGCAGCTGTAGCCGGTGAAGATTTCAGGCAGTGTCCTGATCCCTGTGGCAGCAGCAGTGGCCTCCTGGGTCACAGTGAGGTGGCTGACTTGAACACCAGTGGCCGTCTCCCCTAGCTCTCCCTCCTGCAGCCCTGTAGACAGTTACATAAGCACTAATATCATCCCTTTCTGCTTGAAATATCTACAATGTTTTCTGTTTTCCTGACTGAACCCTGACTCATATATGATTTACTGTCCAGAAAATGAGCAAGAGAACATCTGCCCAACAACTGCCTGTTCACCCTCAGACTGGTGTCACTCTCGTATTGATCCTTGTAGCCAAGGATAATTATCCCCAAACAATTATGTAATCCTCAATCACTTTTCCTTTAAAACTCTGTCTTCCTTTACTTCCTGAACTCACACGCAGTTTACTAGGGCACTCATATTCCCTTTGCAAGGTTATATTCCCAATTAAACTCATTATTCTTTAGGAGAGTATTTGTTATTTAGGTAAATGGCAGAATCATTCACACAGCAACTCACGTGTGCAAAGAAAACATTTCCACTGTTTATTAACTAAACTGATTTTTAAGCAGAGCTGCTCCCCTGCTGATTATGATAGAAATCATCCACTAAGGTTTAGAACATATTAAATCCAGTAATTTAGACAGGCTTCTCAATCAGTGCTCATTATCCCTTGGGAATATATCTAGTCTGTCAGTTTTCTCACACATCTCTCCATGCCTCCTGGTCAAGAGGGCATCATAAGGGCACCATAGCTCATCAATAGCAAATATTTGTCTGGTGTGCATGAGTGTGTGTCTGTCCACTCTGTTCCCAGGCACTGGGGACACTATCATGAACAAAATGTTAAATTCCTTGTTCTTATGCAGCTCATATTTTACTGGTAAGCTGGAGAAAGAAAGTAACCATGTGTCAGGTGGTGATAGGTGCTAAAAAGAAAAATAAGACAGGACCAGAGGATATGGTGACAGTGGTGAAGGAAGATCAGTTTTAGAAAAGTTGGTCAAGGAAGCCACCTGATGTGATGGCGACTGGAGAAGGGATGTGAGTGCAGTAAGGGAGCCAGCATGCTGGGGCTGGGCAGGGAACGCATTTCTGCAGGGAGGAGGACGCCTCTGTACAGGGGCCCCGAGGTGGGAGGGCTCCTTGGGTGTTCCAGGTAAAGCCTTCAGGGGAGCAGTGGGGCTTATGGGGGAAGAGTCAAGACCTTGAGCTGCAGTGTCTGGGACAAAGGCCCTCCCAGTTTATCGCCCCTGCCCTCAGCTAGGTAAAGGCTGGAGGTTGCTTGAGATTTCCATCACCCTGGCTCAAACTCAGTGGCCTTGGGCAGATGTGGCCCTGCCCAGGTTTCTTCTGGCCCTGTAGATGCCTCTGATACCTGCTGTGCCTCGGGTTAGGATCCAGCCCATGTAGGCCACTTTGAGCCCACATGTGTCCCAGGAGCCAAGAGAAGTTCAGGAGCTTCGCAGCTCAGGGCCTCCCGCTTCCAGACCACCCTCTAACCCCAAGTCACCATGGCTCCACCTGCGGTGGTGCTGGGCTGCTTCTGAGACAGCCTTTCCCCAAGCCCGAAGGTTAAATAGTGTGAAAAATAATTGTCATGCAAGAAATAAGCACTACACCCATGTATAAAAGGTTACTATTTTATATGTTGAGGGTATCATTTGATGAACTCTATTTTTAAACTAAAACTTGCAAATATGTAAGGATAGATATATAGAGAAAGTAGGATAGATTCTACTGCGTGATTTTGTGAGGTTGGGAAGAACCTGTGTCCACAGATGCTTTTAAAATCTTGTATCAGACTGAAGCTGTGTTTTTGCTTAGGAATTATCAGAGATCAGGGAGGCAGAAAGGTGTGTCTATAGCCACACTCTTCAGCTGCTACTCGGCCATCTCTGGGCAAGCTGTCAGCAGAGGACGGGCTTGCTTTGGCTAATGTCAGCTCTAGGTTGTCGTGTCCTTGCATTGATTCATGCAAGATGTGATGCTCTACCAAGGCTGTAGACCCTGTTCTAGTAAGAAGCATCATTCCAGCCCGGAAGAAACAGCCAAGAGACACCAGGGCGAGACCCCAAATGCCACAGCATTCACAGGCCTCCCTAGGTAGTGGCTACATTTGTCATCCCTTACTAAGAGGTGACTTGCTGTCATTTGCATTTTTCTTGTTTCCTCTTGGAAGCCACGTCTGTGAATTCCAGAGGGAGTCTGTGACTAATTTATATTCACATTTTAAAGAAAAAGAAAAAAAGTTGTAGAAAAATGGTATCCACTGCCATAACTGAAGATTGGAGGAGCTAAGCCAATTGTTTTACTTTTAAAAGATTGAGTTACTCCAGATTTATAGTGAAAATACAGGAATAAGAGGCCATTTCTATCCACTCAGGAATGAGACAGGGCAGGTGCTCTGGCTCTGCTGCTCCCGTTTCAATTCATGCAGCTCGAGGTCCACAGCACGGGGACCCAGTAACACCCATATTCCTTTAGCTGCTAAATCACAGCAGACCTGCTTTGAGCAGCACAGACTTCCAACCATGATGGAGCCCTAGGGCACTCACCCCCACCCTGGCAAGAAGAGCAAGGTCTGTGGAGTGCAGTGGTGATGGTCATTATAGGTGACTGGCCTCTGCTGGGCTCTCCATGCTTGGCGAGCTGATCCTCTGTGGGAAGATGACCCCCCCCCACCGAAAAGAAGCCTGCCCTGGGTCTGTACTCGGGTGATGTAACACGGGGCTGAAGCACTGAAGAACGTCATTTCCAGGGGGAGACTGGAATGGAGCCCAGGCTGTTCTGGCTCTTCCCTCCCTGTCTGAGGATGTTGTGTTCCCTGGATATTTTATAGTATTCTTAAGAACTACAGGCAAAAAGGGGAGAGAAGTGGGTCAGTCCAAGACCGCCCAGAGAACTGTCCTGCACTTAGATTATTTTAACCTTTGCAATTAAGATAAATTCCTCTAATTAGTCATCTTGTTTTATGATAATTATTCATACAGTCCTAAATGCATTTATTATATAACTAGAGAAATCAAAATCAAATAAACAGCATTCGACATAAGAAGTTAGATAAAAATGTAAAATAAACGAGAAATAAATTAATAGAACAAAAGTTTATGAAATAGAAAACAAAAAAAGACATTATCTGCCATTCTGTGATTTTTATTTTTTTATGTTCATATCATTTGAACATTTTTTTCCCACAGGGATATTTGTAATCTTAGTGTTGATTTGTAGAAGCTGTATAGATTATAAATGGCAATCCATTGTTACACACGTTAAAAATATTTTTCTTGTATTTAGTTACTTTCTTATAATGTTTATGCAATCTCTTGCTGATAACATTTAAGATTATAAAATAAAATTTTACTATATTGAAAGGGAAAGAGAATTAAAAAATACTTCATTCCCATAGAACATTCCTCAGATACACTCATCATCGCTAAATTTGATTATTCCCTCCTGTGTTGTACAATAACCATCCTTTGAAAAATGAAAAGTTGTTTTGAAAGTATGCACTGGAAGCCTGTTTAAGATTAATGTGCCTACCTAAAAGTTTCTGAGTGAGTAGAAAATTAGAAGTAAACACACAAGCATTACACACACACAATGCACACACTCACAGATACACTCAAAGCAAATGGCAAAAAAGACAAGGAAGGAAAAATGTACCAACTTGAACATCCCAGAGCACTTGGGGCATTTAATCACAAAGACAGGACACTAAAGAAAACTGAAGTTCTGACTTGTCTTGTAAGTTCTCTGTTGCAGAGCAAATATGTGGATGGTTTCAAGGACGTGTGTTGAATATTAAATACTTACTGAGATAAATTGCTAACAAAAACCCAGAAATTCAGTAGAGCTCATATTGATCAGCCAATTATGCACAGCAGTACTTTAATTCTTCGAGTGAAATACAATGAGTCCTTCAAGAATACTATAGGGTTCTTACCTACATATTTGTTGTTGCTTTGTCTCACATGGATATGTCACCTCCCCTCCCCTGGGTGACAGAGCCGCAAAAAGGATTACTCAAAGCCCATCTCTTCTGAAAAGTGAGAAGCCCTGAAGTGGTTAATCTCCCGGAAACCTCAAGAGGGAGGCATTCCTTCCTTTTGGGAAATTAACCACGAATTGGGGTTCTCTTCCTTCGTTTATTGTGCAGACCAGGAAGTTACAGGAAGAGAACATAGGTGGGGTTATAGTTTAACAATATAGGCTGGTAACATTCAGTAAAACAAACAAAGTTACATTCCATAATGCAATTTGCAAGAAGTTTAGTTGATCCACCAACAAAAGCTTGATCTTAGCAAATGCTGTTTTTCCCTACAGCAATTTCCCAATATCTTTATATAACAATCAGTAACTTGTCTGTCCTTGAGCCAGTAACCTTGCTGTGCTATAATTCTTTGTCTTACAACAGAGACTTTAGCCTGGGGAAAGTTTCCTGTCTTTTGCAAGTTTAATATTTTTATATGTACTTTAAAGAAGTTAGGCTAAACCTGAAACTGCAGGGAATTAGACTCTGTGAAATATATTTGCTATATAAATGTAAGTATACTCCGCAATTTATTTCCAACTTTAATAAAGTGTGTAAATCCTTATAAAATATTCTGCCTTACATCAAATAGCAAAGACAAATCCCAGTTTGTTGGAGTTTTTTTCAAAGGGTTTAGAGTCAACCACTTTTTTGTTTTTTTAGAAATGGGGAAGTAGGATTTTTAAAAATACTTTTAAATATTAGACCAGTACAGTTTGTAAAAGTTAAACCACTGGATCATTGCTATGATTGTTTATACTTAAATTTGTCTGATTGTAGGAACATAACTGCTCTTAGATGATACATGCCAAAACAGCAAATTATAAAAAATGCAAACACTTCTATTTTGCCAATTTTTTGGACTAGTCATTAAGGCCACACAGTTCTATAATTAACTACTTTCTGACTTTAAGACTGTGGCTGATACCTGTTGTCAAGGGCTTTGAATATCACTCTGAATAGGAATGCACCTCTCTCATTAGACTGTCCACCCTAGGAGACTGGAAAGATGACTTAAATGTCTTTACATTGCAAATGGGGCCCCAGACATAGTAAAGTGTTCATTAAATTCAGTTTTTTTTTTTTTTAGAAAGTAAAAAAAGGCTATGGCTGGTACAAAATAAATCCATTCCACTTTGTTTTAACATATCCTTTTTGAGAGAAGTCAAGTATAAATGTAGATCTGTAAAACTTTTGTGTTGCAAACAATGTCATCAAAAAGACAAAACCCTAGAATGGAATGAAATATTTGCAGGTTATTTATCTGACAAGGGTCTTGTATCCACAATATAAAGAAGTCATACAACTCAATAGTAGTAAGACAAATAATCCAAATAGAATGTAAGCAAAGGATTAAAATAGGCATTTCTCCAAAGAAGATGTACAGATATCCAGCAAACACAGAAAAATAACATTATTAGACATGGGAATACAAATCAAATCACATCTACTAGAATGGCTATAATCAAAAACAGGCAGTAACAAATGTTAGCAAGGATGTGGAAAAGTTTAAACACATACATTTCTGGTGAAAATGCAAAATGGTGCAGCCTCTATGGAAAACAGTTTGGCAGTTCCTCAAAAATGTAAGCACAGAGTTACCATGACTCAGTAATTCCACTATTAGGTATATACTCAAGAGAATTGAAACATGTTCATACTCACAAACAGGGCACATGAATGTTCACAGCAGCATTATTTATAACAGCCAAAGTGGAAACAACTCAAATATCCAAAAGCTGGTGAACAGATAAATAAGAGGTGGTATATCAATACAATGGAATGTTACTCAGCCTTAAAGAGGAATGAAGTATTCATTCATGCCACAACCTGAATGAACCTTGAAAGCATTACACTAAGTGAAAGAAACCAGTCACAGAAGGCCACATATTGTATAATTCCAATACAGAAAATGTTCAGAATAAGCAGGTAGATTAGTGGTTACTTAGGGCTGGGGCAGGGGGCAGGGTGGTGTGTGTTGAGGGGTTAGTGAAGTGGAGCAGAGAATGGGGAGTGACTGCTAATGGGTATGGAGTTTTAGGGTAGACAAAAAATATTCTAAAATTAAATAGTGGTGATGGTTTCACAAACCTGTGGGTATACTAAAAAAATATTAAGTTGTACACTTTAAAAAATGAAATTATATGAAATGTAAAATTTTATCTTAATAAAACCTTTTTAAAACCCCTCCTTGTAGAACATGTCCTTTCCACCTTTCATTCCAACTCTCATTCCTATTAGATCGTATGAGAACCCTTTCAGCTGTGCCCCATCATGGCACTGGCTACCCTTCTCTTCCACCTTCTCCTTCCCGCCGGCGCCACAATACCTTCCTGCCAGTGTGAGTCGCACACAAATCAGCACAGCCTCCCTGCTCCTGGCCCCTTAGCAATGCAATCTATCCAATCCCCGAATGCCCCGTGTCCTCAGCAAACCTATCAGCTCTCTTCTAACCCTATAAAAGCAGATGTGCCCGCTGAATAAAAAAACCTTCTCCAGCGAGCTGCCTTGTGTTTGTGTCTCATCCTTTAACTAGTGCTGAATTTTATTCCTTTCATTGGTGCCAAAACCCGGGATGGGATTGTCCACTGTGGACCCCATCTCCATCTCAACCAAGGTGGCTCACCCTTGTCCACCTTTTCGGGTGCTGGCTCTTCACACTCACCACTGCTTCCACTCTTAGGTAAGTCTCCCTTATAAGGCTGCCACCCTCCTCTGGGCTACAGCAGAGCAGTTATCAACCAACTAGACTCCGATGCCCTTAAGAGGTGTAAAGTTACACCCCATTAAGACCTTTATGGTCGTGACGGACCCTCCGGCTATCCACTCCCTTCTCTCCAGGAGCCTTTGAGCATGAGGGTTCAGGGTGGAGGCTCCTTTCTGCTTCTCTCTCTCTCTCTCTCTCTCTCTGGACGTTAAAACGGGTTCCAAAAATCCTAGTACTAGGTTCCTCGTGGCCTCCGGCACTGTGCCTCCTGGGAGCTTGAAGTGTGGGTGACGGCCCTCACTCTCCTCCTAATCCGGTTCCTATAGAACCTCTGTGGCTCACAAACTCCTCAGGGGACGCCTCCTGGATTTTGCTGGCCCACTTCCGGCCTGGGGATTCATCTCCTCATTTTCTCTTTTTCTCTTCCTCCTGATTTCCTTATCTCTGTCCACTTCACAATGGGAGCCTCCTCATCCCTTGCGGAAACCTTGCCCCTCAAATGCTTACTCAGAAACCTTACTGTACTCTCCCTTACACCAGATATTAAGCCAAAGCTCTTGATCAGATTTTGCACTCAAGATTGGCCCCAGTACCCCCTGGACAACCAAAACCATTGGCCTTTTGAGGGATCCCTAGACCCAGACCTCCTCCGCGACCTTTTTAACTACTGCCACCTCCTCAGAAAGTGGAAGGAGATCCACTATGTTGAGGCCTTTTGCCTCCTCAGACAAAATCCCCATCTTTGTTCTTTATGCTCTCTCTCCCAAGTCCTCCTGGCCTGTAAGTCTCCACCCCTTCTTGACCCTCCTACTTTCGATCCTGCGGACGAACCACCTGCATACTGCCCACCTCCCTCTGCTTCCACTTCCCCCTCTGCCTCAGTTTCCTCTCGGCCATCTTCCATTTCAGCTTCCCCTTCCACTCCAATTCCATAGCTGCCCCCCGTTTCCCCTCCTCCTGCAAAACCTTTTAGTCCTCCACGGACTAGATCACAGGGGCTCCCTCCAGTCCCTCCCACTATTGCACTGCTTCAAGAGGTAGCTGGCTCAGAAGGGGTAATCAGAGTTCATGTACCTTTTTCCATCTCTGATCTCACACAATTAGAGAAGAAACTGGGCTCCTTTACCACTGACCCCACCACCTATGTTAGGGAGTTTCAGTGGATCCTGCAGGCTTACAGTCTCACACACCATGACATATACATGTTGATAGTTAACACTCTCCTTCCTGAGGAGCGAAGGCATGTATGGGAACTGGCCCGAGCCCATGCAGACGAAACACACAGGACTAATCCTAACCACCCTACAGGTCCCAATGCAGTTCCAGAACAGGATCCCCAATGAGATTATAACACCCCTATTGGCATAAATTCCCGTGATGTTTTTGCTTCCTGCCTTGTAGCCGGCCTCAAACGGGCTGCTCGAAAAGTTGTAAATTTCCAAAAGGTGCAGGAAGTAATACAAAAAAGGGAAGAAACCCCTTCCAAGTTTTTAGACAGGTTAACCAAGGCCCTTCAACAATATACCAATCTAGACCCAGAAACCCCAGATGGTTGTCATGTTTTAATGACCTATTTCCTAGCCCAGAGCTATCCCAACGTTAGGGCTAAATTTAAAAAGCTAGAGCAGTGGCCCGCTACTCCTCAGACTGAAATTCTTATGGTGGCTTTTAAGGTTTTTCATAATAGAGGGGAGGAAAAGGAACGCTGCAAGCAGAGAGCTGATCAGACAAATTTTCACATGCTTGCACAAATAATCCAAGGACAGCCACAACCCAGATGCCCACAAACCCATAAGCCTCCCCCTGGAACCTGCTTTAAATGCAGAAAAGAGGGACATTGGGCAAAAGCCTGCCCCTCTCCTCGTCCTCCAACCATTCCCTGTCCCAAATGCCACAAAAGAGGCCATTGGGGATCTGATTGCCCTGCCACCCGAAGGGGAGAAGAGCCAATCACCCCAACACTCTAAGCCCGACCTGTTGGGACTAGCAGGAGAAGATTGATGGAGCCCTGGGTCTCTGTTCCCAACCATGACAATCATGACACAGGAACCCAGGGTGCGGCTTGTGGTGGATGGGCGCCCCATTTCCTTCCTCTTAGACACCGGAGCCACTTTTTTGGTCCTGAGGGAGTTCTGGTGCCCAACTACACCTTCCACCTCTCCTATTGTCAGGGTAGGAGGTAAACAGATTTTCCCTCGTAAACCCCCCTATTAACATGCACCATGCAAGATGTTTCCACACCCTTCTCACACTCCTTCCTTGTC
>NW_007726241.1:1030358-1034903 GCF_000696425.1 Galeopterus variegatus
TGGGAAGAGATATTCTCTCCCTTCTCAGGGTTATGATCAGCATCACCTCCCATGCCTCGCCTACCACACAATTTTTTATAGCACTCCTGGCCAACGACTTGGACTCACGGCCTCCATTTCCAACATTAACTGAGCCTGTCAACACAGTTGTCTGGGACACGTCAAGCCCCTCCACTGAAAAGTGTTCTCCAAAACACATTAGGCTTAAGGACCCCACTAAGTTTATATGCCAGGCCCAGAATCCCCTGACCACCACAGCCCTTCTTGGCCTTTGCCCCATCATTCAGGATTTACAAAAAAGGGGCCATCTCCAGCCCACTCACTCACCTTTCAACACCCCTATACTAGCTGTAAAAAACCTACCGGGACCTATCGCTTGGTGCAGGATTTGTGCCTCATTAACTCCTCAGTCATCCCTATCCATGCCTTAGTGCCCAATGTCTATACCCTCCTTTCTAACATCCCAGCCACCACCACAACCCATTTTTTGGTTTTGGATTTAAAGGATGCTTTCTTCTCTACACCTCTAGCGCCAAGCTCTCAAGATATTTTTGCTTTCACTTGGACTGATCCTCACACCCGACACTCCTGACAATTTACCTGGACTGTTCTCCCACAGGGATTTCGGGACAGTCCTCACATCTTTGGCCAGGTTTTCGCTCAGGATCTCACTGATTTTTATGCCAACCACCCCGATTCCATGCTTCTTCAGTATGTAGATGACCTTCTCTTGTGCAGCCCCTCGTGGGAGCAATCTCAAACAGATACTGCTCACCTATTAAATCACTTAGCTAATAAAGGATATCGGGTCTCCCCACATAAAGCCCAAATTTCCCAGTCAATGGTAACCTACCTCAGCTTTCTCCTTTCCCCAGGGAAAAAGTCAATGACGCTTACCAGAAAACAACTTCTCATGGACCTTCCCATTCCCCAAACAAAGGCTGAAATATTGTCATTTTTGGGATTAGCTGGATACTTCAGAGCCTGGGTCCTAAATTATTCCCTCCTGGCCAGACCTCTGTATAACCTAACTAAAGGTCCCCCTGATGAACCCCTACTCTCCTCCCCCGCCATCCCTTTTAAAAATTGCGACAGACCCTTGTACAGGCGCCGGCACTTCATCTCCCTGATCTCCCTAAACCTTTCTTCTTGTATGTCCATGAGAAGGGCGGACAGGCACTCGGGGTATTGGGACAAAATTATGGACACAGCTTTGCTCCCGTAGCATACCTTTCTAAGCAGTTAGATCCCACCATCCGTGGATGGGCACCCTGCATAAGGGCCCTAGCCGCCGGACAGCTCTTACAAAAGGAGGCATACAAATTAACTTTTGGGGCACCAGTAAGTATCCTTTCACCCCACCACTTAAAGGATCTCCTGACATATAAGGGACTTCAGTCCCTCCCTCTGTCCAGGGTTTTGTCCCTTCTCACCTTCTTCCTCGAAAACCCTGACATCACCTTTCTTCCGTGCCCCCCCTTAAATCCTGCCACTTTACTCCCCACACCTTGTCCTTCAGGTATAGGCATCCCTTCCCATGATTGCCTGGAGACCCTAGAAAACTTCCTGCCCTGTCACTCCTCTATTTCAGAAGGACCTCTCCCTCATCCCGATTACATTTGGTTTTTCGGACGGTAGTTCTTTCAGACAGGACTCTGCCCGTTATGCAGGATATGCCATAACCTCTCTAACTGAAATCATAGAAGCCAAACCCCTACCCCCAGGCACTACCAACCAACAGGCTGAGCTTATAGCAGCTACAAGAGCCTCTATTTTAGCCCAAGGTAAATCCCTCACGCTTTACACTGACTCCAAATATGTTTTCCACATCTTGTGGTCCCATGCTGCTGTGTGGAGGGAACGGGGCCTACTCACCACAAAAGGAAACTCAATCACTAATTCATCCCTTATCACCAAACTTATAGAGGCCTCTCGGCTGCCCGTCTGGCTAGGGGTAGTTCACTGCAAGTCTCATCAGAAAGACAACTCCCCTATCACACAGGACAATTCCAGGGCTGACGCGGCTGCACGAACAGCGGCCATGAATCCTGAACATAAACCTGCTCACCTTTCAGCCGCCCTCACTGACATGCCCCCCGCGGACATTACGGCCCTGTTCCAGCTTCTGCATGCTCTCTTCCACACTAGCCCCCAAACTTTAACAATCTTTTTACAAACTTTCTTTACGCTCACCCCTTTAGATAAAGCCCTCCTACAGGAAATTTCCTTCACTTGTAAAGTCTGCCAGCGCTCTAACCCCAACACTCCTTTAAAACCTAAACCTTTCCCCTCCCACCAGGCCAGAGGTCACACACCTGTAGCTGATTGGCAGGTGGATGTCACAAACATGCCGCCTGTACGACGCACCAGATATCTCCTAGTGTTCATAGGTACCTTCTCTGGATGGGTAGGGGCCTTCCTCAAATCTAACAAAAGGGCTATTACAGTGGCATCCATCCTTCTCTCTCAGATTGTCCCTAGATTTGGAATGCCCACTTCATTACAGTCAGACAATGGTCCTGAGTTTATCTCTCAGATTACCCAGAAAGTTTCCCAAGCTCTCTCTTTTCAATGGCACTTACACTGTCCCTATCATCCCCAGGCTTCTGGAAAGGTAGAGAGATCCAACAGAACTCTTAAAAATATTTTAACAAAATTATCCTTAGAACTACACCTCGACTGGGTTCAGCTCCTCCCATTGGCCTTACTCAGGATTAGGGCTCTTCCAAAAAAACCCTCTCTGTTTTCTCCTTTTGAAATAGTGTACGGGCGTCCCCCATTACCTCCAGGGCTCATTCCCTCACAGGGTCCAATACCGCCAGAACTCAATTACCTCTCCTTTTCCATCTCTGCTCTGAACTTTGGAAATTTCAAGATTGGCTGCTTCCTGACCCTGCTTCCTCTCAAAACTTCTTGCCTCTCCACCCTGGACAACTAGTGTATTACAACTCCCTGGAAGAAGAAAGACCTCTCACGCCCAAGTGGGAGGGCCCCTACCCAGTTATTCTTTGCACCCCTACAGCCGCCAAAATCTCTTTACCTGGTAACCGTTTTACTCCCTGTATTCACATTTCTAGATTCCCCACTGGCGTCCAGGGTATCTCAGAAGAGTCCTGTGGCTCCCCTCCCTCTACTCCTTCTCCCTCTTATTCTTGTACTCCGGACCCATCTAATCCCCTGAAATTGCGATTTTCCCGCATTCCTGCTCTTCTTCCCCTCGATCACAAGGATGCTCCATCTTAGTATTCTTAACACTTTTATTTTATTTATTTATTTATTTATTTTTTAATTTGTCAATATACAATGTAGTTGGTTATTATGGCCCATCACCAAAACCTCCCTCCCTCCTCCCTCTCCCCCCTCCCACCCAAGAATGTCCTTTCCGTTTGCTTGTTGTAACAACTTCAAGAGATTGTAGTTGTTATATCTTCTTCTCCCCCTGCCCCGGATTTCATTTTTGTGTGTATGTGAGTGAATTAATTAATTTATTTTTAGCTCCCACCAATAAGTGAGAACATGTGGTATTTCTTTTTCTCTGCCTGACTCGTTTCACTTAATATTATTCTCTCAAGGTCCATCCATGTTGTTGCAAATGGCAGTATTTCATTCATTTTTATAGCTGAGTAGTATTCCATTGTGTAGATATACCACAATTTCCATATCCACTCATCCGATGATGGACATTTGGGCTGATTCCAGGCAGTTTCTGATTTTATGTCACAGTATCCTGTAATAACATCCACATCTTTCTATTTCTGTAATATTGTCTCTTAAAATAATTACAAAGAATTGTAGCCTATAGTGGATATTTAAATAATTAAAAAACAAATGAACAAACAAACAACAACAACAAAAAACTTCAATGGACTTTATTGGGTAACATTTGAATAATATATCATCTGGATCTCCTAGAAAATATAATAACATAGTATATAAAGTACTTGCTGAAATTGCCAATGTAAAGACATAATTCCTCTCCCAAAGTGTATTACCTCTTGCAACACCACTAATAAGGTTTTCAAAAGGTACATCATGTGCTTAAACTTATCAAAAGTTATTTTATTTGCAAGAGTGATTCATTGTTAGCAACAGATGGGACCACAGTGTCGACTGCTACAAGCATTGTGACTGTTTCTCTCCTGAATGCTTGGACCCATTCCATGTAAATGTTAATCTTAAGCTTCCTGGCCATGTCTTAATGTTTTCTTTTCTTTCTCTTGAATTAATGTTAGATTTCTTCAAGTTTCATATTTATGTTTTTAAATAAGCTTTAATACTGTCATATTTTACCAATTTCTCAACTGATGTTTCTCCAATTTCTAGATTTGGGGGGAAAAAAAAATCCTGTGTGGAAATGCTAGCCTATCTCAAAGTTGAAATATTTTCTCTTATTTTTTTCTAGAAGTTTTATAATATAAGCTTTTACATTTAAGCTTATGATCACTTTTTAAAACAAATTTATTACCATACAGTTTTGAAAGTCAAAAGTCCAAAATGGGTCCCATTGTGCTAAAGTCAAAGTGTTGGCAGGATTAAAGCTTATTT
>NW_007726242.1:0-289 GCF_000696425.1 Galeopterus variegatus
ACAATTAAAACAGCAGGAATCCTTGACTTGTGGCCACATCACTCCACTTTCTGCCTCCATGGTCACATTGCTTCCTCCTGCTCTGTTTCTTCCTCTTCTGTCTCAAATATCCCTCCGCCTCCCTCTTCTGAAGACAGTAATCATTGGATTTAAGATGTACCTGGACAATCCAGGATAATCTCATCTCAAGATCCTTAATTTAATTACATCTGAAAAGGTACTTTTTCCGGGTCGGCCCGGTGGTGCACTGGATAAGTGCGCCGCTTGGGAAGCGCAGCGGCGCTCCCGC
>NW_007726242.1:519-1552 GCF_000696425.1 Galeopterus variegatus
ACAATTAAAACAGCAGGAATCCTTGACTTGTGGCCACATCACTCCACTTTCTGCCTCCATGATCACATTGCTTCCTCCTGCTCTGTTTCTTCCTCTTCTGTCTCAAATATCCCTCCGCCTCCCTCTTCTGAAGACAGTAATCATTGGATTTAGGATGTACCTGGACAATCCAGGATAATCTCATCTCAAGATCCTTAATTTAATTACATCTGAAAAGGTACTTTTTCCAAATAAGGTAACACTTACAGATTCTGGGGATGAGGTTGTGAACATATCTTTTGGGGACCACCATTCAACCTACTATAACAAAAAAGGCAAAAATATGACGTTTTCCCTTTCTTCTCATATTTTGTTCTAGTTTTCTTTTTTTTTTTTTTTAATTTATTGTTGTGAAAGAAACAGTTATGGTGATGTCCTTAAAGATCTCTGAAGCTGACATTAAATTTGATGCTTTCTGAAATAAAGTTTACATTATGTTAGTCCCTCATGTCTACTAACAAAAACAGGTTTCAGCTAAGATGCTAAACATTCAAATTTTAAGGGCTGCCCAGAACACTGTAATGATAAAAATTCTGATATGTGTTCCAGTCAACAGGGAAGAATACTATGACTGATTAGCAATGCCTACCTCAGGGGAAGGAGGGGGTGGTGGCAGAGCACATGCCATGAATTTGCAATCCCCGAATTTAGTGATCCCTACCCATAGTCTTGCAAAGCAATTCCTAGGTAAATTCAAGGTTAACTATGAATTGTCATTCCTGTTCCTAAGAATAATCATTGTATCACTGAGAGTTTGAACAGAAAGCAGAACACCTGGAAAATATATTTAATAAGAGGGATTTGGTTATGGATTTGATCTTAGAAAATTATGTGAGCTGGTGAAGCTATTTATGAGAAGTTGTATCTTTTGGAGCTGCAGCCTGAACTCAGCAGGGCAGGCAGCCAGAAGGAAAGATGGACATGAAGTGAGGGAAGAGGGACAATCTAGAACCTGAGAGAATGGGTGGAAACCATGAAGACAGACCAGAACCTG
>NW_007726242.1:3024-4142 GCF_000696425.1 Galeopterus variegatus
TACTAGGGTCTGCTTATTTCTAAACAACTGGGACTTCTTTGTGGGTGACTGTATTAGTTTATTTAGGGCTGTCATAACAACTACTACAGACTGGATGGCTTAAACAGAAATTTATTTTCTCAAAGTTTTGGAGGCTAGAAGTTCAAGATCAAGGTGTTGGCAGGGTTGGTTTTATCCTAAGGCCTATCTCCTTGGCTTGTAGATAGCCAGCTTCTCCCTTTGTCTTCACATGGTCTTTTCTCTGTGCAAATCTGTCTGTGTACTAATCTCCTCTTCTTACATGGACACTGTACATATTGGATAAGGGTCTACCCATATGACCTCCTTTTTACCTTAATTCCTTCTTTAAAGATCCTGTCTCCAAATATAGTCACATTCTGAGGTACTGGGGCTTAGGGCAAAATTCATCCCATAGCACTCCATCCTCTACCCCCCTCCCCAAACTGTTGTCCTTCTTGAGTGTGAAATACATTAACTCTATCCTAAAAGATCCATTTCAGCATCATCTAAGTCCCATATCTCATCTAATTATTATCTAAATCAGGTATGGGTGAGACTTGAGGTATAATTTATACTGAGGCAAAATTCTTCTCCACCTATGAACCTGTAAAACCAGACAAGTTATCTGCTTCCAAAATGCAGTGGTGGGACAGACATAGGACATGCATTCCCATTCCAAAAGAGAGAAATCAGAAAGGAGAAAGTGGTAATGGTGATGGATCTTGGACGTGACCGGCACCATCTTGGATGTGACTGGCACCATTTTACACACACTGAGCACAAAATGGCCACCAGCCTTTCCCTTACAGAAACCTTATGGTTTCTGAGAAATAGAGACTCCTCTACTTCCGCATGGGGGCAAACTTCCACCTGATTGCATCAGCCATTCTTATCTTCACACCAGCACCAACCCCCTCCCTGATTACGTCAGCCTTCCTTTTAGCCAATATAAGCTCTCTCACCCCAATGCTGGCTGCTGCTCTCCATTTTGAGTACAGCCTGGCAGATTCTTTTCCTTTAATAAAGCTTGATTGGTACCTGGTGTTTTGGTTCACTTTCTTTCAAATGGGTCCCAAGCAAGTCTAAAACCTAGCAGGGCAAATTCTGTTAAATTTTAA
>NW_007726242.1:4731-12569 GCF_000696425.1 Galeopterus variegatus
TCTTTCAAATGGGTCCCAAGCAAGTCTAAAACCTAGCAGGGCAAATTCTGTTAAATTTTAAATCTCAAGAATAATTTTTTTGGTTTGATGCTCTATCTTCTTTGCCCACCAGTGTGGTAACCCTGCATTCTGAGCACACTGGGGTGGCAGCCTAGCCTCCTTAGCCCTGGGTGTCAGTCCCATCCCCGGGAACCAAGGAGGAGACAGTCTATCCCCTCTCTCTACCACCCCAAGGCCAATAACATCTAGGCCCATGATGGCAGTGGCAGCCCTGCTGACATCTGAAGCACCTTTGGGGTCATTCTCCTCTTTTACTAAAGAATAACACATGTTCACATAGTTGTATTGATCCATCCTGCAGGATTCCAGAAGTCCAACAGCCTTCTTTTGTTTTGTCCCATCTTTGTATTCTTCAGTCCAAGCTGGCAGCATTTCTGTTGAGACAGTTGACTTAATCCATGAGTCACACCTATAGTTTATTTAGCAAATATTGTCCAGTTACACCCATAGTGTCCTCTCCAGAGCACTCTTTTACTTTTTTAGGAATATAGATGGGCTGAAAATATTCTAAATCTTCAAGTTATGATTCCTTCTTGCTTGACAATTCTTTCTTCAATTTATCTCTCTCCTCTCATGTTTTGCTATAAACATCAAGGAGAAACCAGGAAGCACCTTCAACATTTCACATAGAAATCTCCTCAACTAAATATTCAACCTCAATCAGTTAAAATCTACAAAGTACTAGAACATAATTTGGCCAAGTTCTCTGCCACTTTATAACAAGGATCACCTTCTTCCAGATTTCAATAATATGTTTCTCATTTTCATCTGAGATCTCACCAGAAGCACCTTTAGCATTCTTATTTCTAGCTAATTCTGTTCATGACTATGTATGTATATCTCTAAGATGACAGCACTTTCTCTAAAAATCTTCTTCTTTGTTTCTGAGCCCTCCCAGGAGTCACTTTTAACATCCGTATTTCTACCAACAGTATCATCAAAGCAACCTAGGCTTTTTCTAAAATGTACCTCAAAACTCTTCCAGTTCCAAAGCCACTTCCACATTTTTAGGTATTTGTTACAGTGGCACTTCACTTCCAGTACCAAAGTCTGTATTAATCAGGGTTCTCCAGAGAAGTCGAACCAATGGCAAGCATATATATGTAAAGAGAGATTTATTTTAAGGACTTTGCTCATGCCATTGTGGAGACTTGGCAAATTCCAAATCTGCAGAGTAGGCTGGCAGGCTGGAGGTCCAGGGAAGAGTTGCAGTTTAAGTCCAAAGGCAGTCTTCTGGCAAAATTTCCTCTTCTTTTGAGGAGGTGAGTCTCTTCCTATTAAGGCCTTCAACTGATTGGATGAAGCTCACCTAAATTATGGAGGATAATCTGTTTTACCCAAAGTCTACTGATTTAAGTGTTAGTCTCATCTTAACAATACCTTCACAGAAACATCTAGAGTAACATTTAACCAAATATTTGGGTAGCATAGCCAAGCTAAGCTCACACATAAAATTAACCATCACAGTGATATTTGCTTCAGAGCTCCTTGTTGGATTAGTTGAGACTGTTGGATCTACGTTGCAGTCTGAGGATCTCCCTAAACAATTTTGATTCAGGGTTCAGCCTAAGTTGAATCCTAAAAAAGAAACTGGGGTCTGTAAAGTAAATGGGGTTGGGGAAAATTGTTCTAAGCAAAGAAAAATCTATTTTCTCTGGCATGAAGTTTGACAGAGATTGGTATGTCCAAGATATAGAAAGTAACTTAATGAAAGAGACTAGGTAATACAGTACTTAACAAATCACTTAATATGGCAGGCTTTTACAGAAGTTAATTAATGATAACAATGCTATATACTATTTAAGGGCCTGTTGCAAATTTAACTTATACGCTTTGTATAGGAATTACATCCTCCATTGCTTTTACTGAAACTAACTTTTTTACAAAAATGACTTTTTCTCAAGGCAATTCTAACAAGAAATTGCCAATAGGCAGAGAAAGGAGAGTAGCATGAACCAGGGTGAGAATTATCAGAGGAAGTTAATTCAATGAACTTCATAGTGTACATGTGGTCTTCAGAACAGAAAGAGGACACACTAAGAATATATATAGTGGAATGCTGAGTGTTATTCAGAAAAAAAATTTATTCGTAGCCCAATTTTAACAGTCTGCATGATCCAGGGAACCTGAGAAGTATGTTTCTAAAAGGAGAAAATTATTACTACCTAGTATGCTGCATCAATTTACACTGCCATTCTCTGAACTTCAGCTCATTCATTCATTCATTCACTCATCCAGTAGCATTTATCAAGACTAACAATGTTCCAGGCATAGCCACCAGCCCAAAATAAAAAGAGGAGAAATAAAGGAATGAATGAGGGAATGTGAAGAGGCTTCTTCTACTTCTGTAAGTAACTAAACCTGAAGTAATACAGAGATCCATAGAAAGTCTGGTCTGCAATCTTAAGTCAACTGCAACTGAATCAATTAAACAGTAATATGTATATATACACACACAAGATGGCCAACTGAAAAATGACTCCTAAAGATTTGAAACCTTTGTGTACTCAACTTCAGGAGAATTTAATGAACTTTAAATAAACAGAAATGAATTTTCAAGGAAAGTTCATATGCGATACATTTTAGTTAAGTTGTAAGAATGTGGGCAATTTTCTTAGTGCTGACATGTCCTCATTATCACCTTGTCTTTAACAATCATCATTCTCTTATCCCTTATGAAACAGATTGTTACCTCATTAAATCATTGCAAAGCAAAATTTATTCCAGATATGTCCAACTATGGGGCAGAATAATGTCATTCTTAGTAATCTAACTTAAGTGCATTGACTTTAGATATTTGGGTTTCTTTTTTCTTTAGATTCAAGTATCACTTTTTAATAATAGCATTTATCTTAGTAAGTCACACAGTTACCAACAAGGATAGTCAACTTAATTATTTGTTTTTATATGGTGCTTTATTTATTACTACATAACAAATTATCCCAAAACTTAGTGGCTTAAGACAACAAGTATTTATTATCTCACAGTTTGCGTGGGTCAGGAATCTGAGTGAGACCTGGCTGGGTGCCTCTGACTCAGGGTCTCTCAAAAGGCTGCAGTCAAGGTCTTGGTCAGGATTGCAGCATCTCAAGGCTGTGTGGGGCTTCTGAACTTACTCACTTGGCTGTTGGCAGGCTTTATTGGTTGTTGGCTGAAGACAGTTCTTTGCCACATCAGCCTCTCACAACATGGCAAACTTGCTGTCCCCAGAGAGAGAGAATAGTAGCAGTCTTTCTGTATACTCATTTCAGAAGTGACATCCCATTTCTTTTGCCATCTTGTACTTATTAGAAGGGGATCATTAGGCCTGGTCTACACTCAAGGAGAGGAATTACACAGGATGTAAATACCAAGGGGTAGGGATCATTGAAGGACATTTTAGCGACTGCCTACCACGTGTGCTAAATTGTCTTCTCTACTATTTATGTTTGACTATGTCATATCATGATTGTGATAATGGTGTTTGTTTATTTATTTTTGGTGGGTGGCCTGTATAGGGATCGAACCCTGGGCCTTGGTGTTATCAGCACCATGCTCTAACCAACTGAGCTAACTGGCCAGCTTGACAATGGTTTTTTAAATTGGGTTTTATGTTCCAACAGCACTGATAAACATTTCTGCCAGGGCCCTAGCCCTGGAAAGGTAGAGTGTTAGCTTTTAGAGAAATGAAATGGTGGATCATGCTATTTCTCACAATTTGTCCTACCCTTGTCATTGTTAATCGTGAGAAAAATATATGTTGCCACCTATAGAGAGTGTTTATAATTTATGTTGCCTCGGCATCCATTTAAAAATATGTTTAAC
Source organism: Galeopterus variegatus (assembly GCF_000696425.1). Lineage (NCBI taxonomy): Eukaryota > Metazoa > Chordata > Mammalia > Dermoptera > Cynocephalidae > Galeopterus > Galeopterus variegatus. Next base: position 8,596 of record NW_007726242.1, read on the forward strand.
TTTCTCATACCAGAAGCAGGACTCAGTCATCCTTGACACAGTTTCTGATACTACACCCCACCAGGATAGCTCCAGCTGGTAGTCACAGATAAAGACTTAGAGGCATCTCTTCTGCCTAGCAGACTGGGCACCCTGCTTTTCTGCAACTTCCTTTAAAGAGGCCATTCAAACATTTGTCTGAGAACTTAAAATGACCACCTCCAGTCACAGCATGACCTCCTGGGACTAGTTGCTTGTTTCAAACCTTCCAGTTAAAGCTCCCCGTGGGAAACCTGTTTAGATAATGCCCTGGACCCAAAAAAGGCATTGGCCTACAGGTTCTCCCACTCCTCTACCTGTACTCCCTGACCTCTCTGAGTGTGTGTGTGTATGTGTGTGTCTGTGTCCTCCTTTGGGCAATTAAGTGTACTCCACTCCCCGTTCCAGGGTCTGTAAATGCTAAAACCCTTAAACTTTCACATTGTGGCTGTGTCACTGATGCTCTGCCTGCAATTTGACATCTGAAAACAGGGAAATCCCAAAGGAACCCGTGCAGGTAGGTCCTCTGCTGCTGCTCTTTGTCCAGGTCTCTCCACTGCTAGGGACGGTAGTTACCAGCATGGTTAATAGAGTTCCATTCAAAACATCACCTTGGGGCTGGCCAGTTTGCTCAGTTGGTTAGAGTGCAGCATTATAACACCAAGGTCAACAAGGGTTCGGATCCCCATACTGGCCAGCCACCAAAAAAAAACCAAAAAGCACCACTTCCTTAACTTTAGTCTTGGCCATGTGACTTGCTTTGATCAATGGGACTTGGGAGGAAGGAGCATTGTTCCAGTTCTGAATAGAAGCTGTAAGAGGCATTGTGTAATCCCATGTATTGCCTTGTACTCCTGCCTTCCAGAATGAAAAACACAGAATGAAAAACACAGAATGAGAGACACCAGATCCAGGCCTAAGCTGGATGAACCGCAGCCATCCCGCAGATCTGAAGGGGTTTGTCATTGTAAGCCTCTGGGATTTTGGGGGGTGTTTTAGAGCTGCAGCAAAAGTTGACTGATGCAAATAGAGACAGTAGGAACAGAGCAAACATCCCAAAGAGTGTCTGCTACTTTCAAGTGTCTGTTTCCAGATTCCACCGAGGCTGATTGAAGCTCAGTCCCCATAGGTATTTGCATTGGATGATGCTGTGTTTCAAGAGTATTTAGTCCCCAAGGCCCACTGTTATGACTTTGGCAAAATCCTCAGGGCCCTCAGTGAAGATTTTATATATATATATATATATATATATGTAATTTTTTATTATTTTGTACCAGTGTTTTCAAACTATTGTGTTCAAAACTTGGCAAATGTTTAGTGTTCTAAAATTTTAGACATTACATTTTACCTCTCTTAAAATATTTTCAATTTGATTTACTTTATAATCTAAATAGTTGTCATTGAATCCAAACAGTGAAAGAGGAAAGTTCTAAAATGAAATAATATATGCATAATGACTGTTATTGTCAGTAGGGTAGCTAGTTAGATAGTTACTTGATTGTGCTATATCTCTGAACACAGAGTAAACAATGTGAAAGGGATTTGGTAAACAACATGTTCCCTCTAAATATCTCTGAGAACACTGATGTATATCAAGCAATTATATTCTTTATCTAAAAAAGAAACATTGAACAACATAGGACACAGTCATTTTAGTGGCTAATTAAAAAAAATTTGTTTCATTTATTTGTTTTTAAAAATCCTTGCCTGCATATGCAAAGAAAAGCCAAGGACTGAAAAATTACTTAAGACCACCAGATCAGAAATCATCTTGAACAAAGCATTTGTGTTATTCAGGTGTGTATGTGTATGTGTGCTCTAAACCTGAATTATCTGGAGTGATTGCTAGGGCTTCCAAAATTCATTTATTGATAGCTCAGTTCTGTAAGCTAATAATCTAACTGCTTTATAATATATAATTCAAGGACAGAAAGAAGGCAATATATTCAAAGTTATATTAGAGAAACATTATTCGAATGGTAAATGAAACCTGCAGTAATATTGTTAGTGAATCAGTGTAATAGAGACAGAATTCCACATAATTTTCTAGTTGTGATGCTCTGTGAGTCCCCCTACCCCAGTGACTTCAATTATTTCTCTATAATTTTTTACATTTTAGTGCAAAGAGAGTAATTTAGACCAAACACAATTAATTTAATCTTCCAAGCTTTTTCCTGCTCTTCCTCTGTTCTTTCCATTCCCTTTCTATCCCATGGTTATCATCCTAGTCACAACTCTGGGCCTGGATTACTGCACAGATTCCTAGCTAGCCTTTCCTTTTCCAGGCTGTTTTCCTTCAGTTCATCTAAATCCCTAATGAAATATTCCCTCACCCCAAAAACTTTAAAACGAAGGAAACCTTGCCCATTAAGAAAAGTCGTGTGAATACTTCATGACTAATAGTAGAGATAACATGAGTTAAAAACAGTTTTGCTCCAAGGCCTGCAGGAAGCTTCTCTGGAACCTCTTAGATGAATTAACATATCCAAAGAAAGAGTGTATGAAACGAAATTGTATCCTATTGACTAGTGATGGTTATCTCTGAAGGTATCTAAAGGTCATTGAATCAGGGCCCTTCCAAGGCCTGTCTTTGGACCTATTCAAAATTACAGTTCTGCTTGCAAGCTCTTAAAAACTACCAATGTCATACCAATGCCTGGGCTCTACCCACAGAGATTCTGATTCAATATACCTGGGGTGGCACCCAGTGTTGGTATTTTTAAAATACTTTCCAGGAGATTCTAATCCAGATTGATAACCTCTGTAAACTCTAAATTCCTATTGTAAAATAGGCTGAGCAGGCTACCCCAGTTTCAGGTCTGCCATTAGTTCCAAAGCCAACTAGCAATTCATCCTCATTCTATTATTACTGAGCAATCCCCTGATTGCCTTGAGGTTGGCTATAGAGTTTACACCCATCAGGTGAACTAAACTTGAGTCCTCATCATGATTCTCTTGCACACTCTAAAAGAGCCTTTTGTCATGATTTTCATGCACGAAAAGAATACATTAAGAGAATTTCCAGTCCATTTGATAGTTATATTTCTCACAGTAAATAAGTGAATTGGGATCCCTGTGTTTATTCTGGTCTCCTGTGAATTTCACTGTTATGATTTTGAGAAGGCAGGACCATGACCCTGACCAGGGACCCAGGCAGAAGCCATGGGCTCCATCACATCCCTGCCCAGACAGAAGACAGGAGTGCGAGTGGGACTGCAACCGGGGACTCAGGAAGAAGCCATGAGCAGCCCCCCTGCCTGACAGAAGGCAGGCGTGTGTTGCAAGCACCACTTCTGCATAGGTGGTCCACCACAGCCACCGCCACTGTTTCTGGTGCCATAAGGATGGCTCGCTGCCACGGTAGAAGCCACGACCACTTTGCAGGTTGCCCACCACATACTTGACTGGATTGGCACAAGGAGAGTTACCAGTGGAGCCTGGAAAAAGAGGAGGAAGTCTTTCTCCTCAAAGCCCATTCCAGAGTAATAGAAGAAGCAACTGCTCTACCAGATGACCAGAACATCAATGTAGAGATACTAGAAATATGAAGAAACAAGAAAATATAACACCACCAAAGGAATACAGTAATTCTCTCTTCCTCTTTTTTTTTTTTTGACATTTGAGGGTTTATTTATTTAATTATATATATATTTTTATTGATTATAATATTCATGGAGCACAGAGGCAACCATCACTACCTGTGCTCAAGATGTGATAATGACATAATACTATCAGCATGCTCACCAATTCAAATGGCAATTATTCCGCATGTCCCCCACTCAACCTCTCCCCAACCCCTGTTCCCTCCACCCCCATCAGCCCTAGGTCTGTTCTCTCTCTCTGAAAGTCCAGTGCACCACTGTAGTATTTTTTTCCTTCCTTCTTTCTCTCTTATCTCCCACTTATGAGTGAGGACATGTGGTATTTTTCCCTCTGTGCCTGGCTTATTTCACTTA